>NC_089580.1:32829670-32854588 GCF_019320115.1 Miscanthus floridulus | reverse complement strand
TAGCAGATGGCTTTGCCCACGATCTGAACTTCAGAAGATCACCGCTCGCCCTTGGGACCGAGTGGCCAGTGAGAGGGAGTTTGGAACGTAGGAATTTCACGTGGAAATTTCATTAGAAATCAGTTCAATTTCACGGAAAAAAACACAGGAATAGGAAAAAAAAGAATCCCGCATTCCAAACAGGCCCTGAATGGACACAAGGGCAAGCATTGAACGGCAGCAATGCAAAGGATTTTTTCTTTATTTGTTCCCCCCTGCTGTGATGATTAGAAATGCAGGCGTTTTCAATGAAAGTGACAGGCATCCAGGTGAAATTAGGTCATATAGAGACGCTGGGCTACGCCAGGAGGCCATGTGTTAAACATTTTCAAGTCCATCAGGATTCATCATATGCGTCAGAACTGGACAGAGACTTGGAAAAATACTGCCAAAAGCACTGCGCTGCAAATGTAAAACGGGTGAAAGTTACATGGTCCGTTCCACGGATAACCGTGCGCCGAAGCTTTATGAATTACAGAGGCGATTTTCTGATTCATCACCAAAGAACTTCTTGTGATTTTACAACCCGCCCCAAAAGCATTCATCGATTCAATTTCAATCATGTGTTGTCTGTCCTCGATTGTAACCCGCAGCATTTACGGGTTTGCAATTACAATATTCCAGTCCTAGAGACCTCAACGTGCCATTTGCTTGTTCTTCTTAAGCTGGGAAACTCTGGTCCCAGTCTCGCCTCTTTGCTTGCCACCTTCGAAGGGTGTCCTGAATGCCCGGCATCAATCCCCTTCAAGCCGCGAAGTAGATGTGTGCGCCCCGTCCAGAAGCTTTGAAAATCCATCGCTTGTACCCTCGATCTTGTCCTGGACATACATCTTGCCACCACTCCTGTTCTTCTGCTCCCTACTGAGGGCTTTGTCGTACCTACATGTTTCAGAAAGACTCGGTTAACTATATTGCCATTATCCAAATATGCTGGATTAAGTCTACTTCGTGATCCTGCACGCACTCTCAAATCACAAAATGTGTGCAGCGACCAAACTGACAGCCCCAAGTCAACAACGAAACAGCTTTGGGTAGGATAGCATCAGTCATGAAATGAGGCGCTACGATGGATGAGGTTATTCTAACTGAAATTGTCAGGATACTGCTTAAGATAGCTGGGTGAATTCTTCGTTGTACAGAAGGCTGTCTGAATTGGCACACCAAGGAAGAGCCAGGCCAAGCCACAAATCTGCAGTTCGGAGATATCTTCCATGAACATGCGACGCAGGGTACCTACCGCGGAAGGGGGCAACACCAGTGCCAGTAGCAATCATGATATGGGTTGCATTTGGATCCTCCTCAGGTAGAAGCATTATTTTGCCAGAGGGACCTGAGGTCAAGATGAAATCATATGAGATGCTTCCAGCCTACAACATCCATCATCTTTCTAAACTAATATGAGAGAACCACCATACTAGCAGGCAAATATAAATGCCCTACAAAGAATGGCAATATGAGAGATTACTTAAGGAAAGAAAGCATTTTTTTTGAAATAAAAAATCTGTAGTTGTTGCATACCATACAGGCAATCAGAGTCTTGGCAACATATCACATATCACTATAAGCAAACTAAACGTGGGACAAAACAAGACAGACAAATAGAGTGCAGGTCATAGTCATATTTACGATTAATCTTTGCTTCTTGGTAGCAAAAAAAAAAAAAAAAATGTCGCCATTTTGTTGCATTAGCTAGTGTTTCAATAACATGTTTCTGCACATGGTTAATCAGAAGACTCAAATCTGTGACACTGATAATGACCTCCTGTTTCTTAATGTGTTGGAAGCAGGGTTTTTTTTTCCTGCTATGTCTTAGTCTTAACTTTCATCTCTAGTGTGCCATTATAAAGATCTAAGAAATGAGAAATGGATCATCTACAGGTGAATTTCAGGGACCACATTAAGAAAAAGAACTAAAGAATGTACCATTACAGTTAGGACTAGGAGGCTGTCATAAAACATAAAAACAAACAGGAGTGCCTTTTCATTCAATCATCAGGAAGTTCCTGTTTAATTGATCTTGTCCCAGGTTTTGAGTTGCACAGGAAATTACTGTCGACACCATTCTTTGAGGGCTCCTCCTTGCCATTTCAGGATCATAATAAACTGCACGGCGGACACCAAGCTTCCGGTTCTTCCATCAAAGTAATCTCCATACCTAGTCGATGCAATTTGAATAAAGCCGGACATTTTGTGGGGCTCCAGGCTTTTTTGGGTTTTCGTCTTCTCCCTAACAGATGAAAATGCACTCAAGGTTCAGAGAGGGTCGTGTGTGAAGGAGAACACAGAGGATGGGTTAAAAAGAAATGAACTGTAATGAAAAAATAATGGCATTTTCAAGAGCAGTATTAATCGAAATCCATTTGCTTGCAAGATGCCATGTTGTCCACTCATAGACCGTAACATTTTTTTTCCTCTAGCGTGGTCTAACAGTATATCAAATGTATATTGAAAATAATATCTACAGATTCGAAAAGGACATAAATATGCATATATTTATCCGTAGAGAATAATAATTTTAGGCAGTTTAGCACCATGACAACTTGATTATTCTTTACACAATGATGCAAAGGGGAAACCATTATACCAACTCACTAAGAGTGAAGACCACTAATGTTTTCTTAGACAAAGAAATGACGGAGAAGCAGGGAATACTTACAGGAGGAATCACACCATACTCTGGCACCCTCCCAGTACGGCACATTGCCACCGTGGTCAATGACGATGTGGCAAGTCTCCCCGGAGTTTGGGGCCGACTAGCCTCTCACCGAGACAATGGTGGCCGTGAAGGGCTCCTTGGGCTTGTATGGTTTGAGAGGTGCTCCTTGGCGCTCTCGAGATCGAGCGACGCAACAGAGACTTTACTCTGCTCGCCTGCTGGACCGACATGCAGAGTACCTTGTTCGCGTGCCTGGGCTGCACCGAGCTGCTCTCCCAGGCCATGGTGCCGCCGACCCAGGATTTGTTGCCGAATCTAACATTGTTGTTACCCTAGAGCACGATGAAAGTCAACCTTAGAATTATCGGCTTTATTGCAATTTGAGAGCGTTGTGGATATAAATGACTGACAAGAAGGCTTATCGAGTTCAGCAGCAAGTGCTTCTGAATTACTGAAGATGTGCGTGGTTATTAATGACTCATATAAGCCATAAACAATCTGCACAAAACAACACCTAGCAGCGATCTAGCAATGCTATCTAACATTCGAACTGACCCTTGTTGTTACCAATCTAGTACTAGTTAACTATTCTAGTCATCTATACCAAACCCAGCGCCGACCGAATCGCAGAAGATTCCCTCAATAAAAAGGCAGAAGACGGGGCGAGATTCCGGCACCGAGAGGCACGCACCTTGATCCCGGAGCTCCTGGCACCGCCATCCGAGCCGAACATCCGGCGCCGAGACAGCCACCTGCAGGGGAGGGTCAAGAGAGAGAGAGAGAGTCAGCAGAGGCACGAAGCGGAAGCGGGGGGCATGGGGCTCGCACGGACAGGAGGGACGCGCGTACCCGGGACGCAGCAGCAGCGGGCGCCATGGCCGATCAAGAGGGGGGGACGAGGGGCGCCGGGCCGGGGGTTTTGCGATCTGAGGAAGGAGAGGGGCGGGCGGGAGGCGGGTTTATAGAGGGCGAGAAGTGAGCTCTTGAGGTGACGGAAGGGACGACGGACACGACCCGCTTGTTGGACTTTGGAGAGGCAGGCAGGCAGGGGATTCGTTGCGAACCGCGATTAGCAACCCATCTGGTTGGTTGATTAGCTACTAATAATTAGCCGCTAACACATTTTAATATCCAAACCAGTTGTTGCTGAACTTTTGTGCTTTTGATGGGGGTCGTATTAGTAATCAAATTTGTATTTGATCTGGGCTGTTGTGATCCGTACTTTTGTTGGTGACCCAGCCGTAGGCAGGCACAGAGAGGTGATTGGCCGCTGGGGTCGGCTGAGAGTGGCTGCTCGGGAGCTTCCGGTGGCTGCTGAAACGGCCTTGTGGAGGTGTCAAGGGCCACTATCTCCGATCACAGGTCAAAAAGAACGCAGAACGCAGCAGCCAAGCCCAGATGCATGCATGACCCCACCAAAAAAAATGCATTTTGTTTACCTGTATTAGAAGACGCAGTGCATCGCTAAACAAAAGCATTTCTCTTTCAAGTACAAATGTAGAAGAAATGAAAGTATACTTGTTTCAGTCTGAATTTCCGTTTCCCTGAGCATGTATTGTTATTTCAAATTTCCAACGACCAATGCCTAGACTTCTCACAAGAAGATGCAACACTTCAGTTCATAAGAGATGATTGCAAGCCGACCAAGTTTGGCCCTTTTCCGTCTTCGAGACGCTAAGTTAAGCTGGGCTTTTTACAGCGCTAAACACTAACTAAGCTCCATAGTTACAGAAGTATTCTCTTTGCTATCCGAACGGCACAAAGCTGTTTCCCTCCAAAAGGGATTGCTTCCCCTATGGTTTACTTACTACCTACAACTACAAGGCACGCTCTTGGGTCTTGACAGATGATGAGTTGCCGCCGACAGGCTTCATTCACATCCCCATGACACGACCCAGGACAGGGTGAGGGCCGCCTCCACCGTTTGACATCATGACGTTATGCAGCAGCTGGTGGAGCCATAGCCTTGCCGTGAGATCGACCTAGAGTTGCATCAAGGATTCAGCGTCAACGAAGGGTTAGGATTTGCAGCGTATGCTGTCATGTAGCTTCTTTTGGGGAAGCAACGATAACCCATTCTTCTGACACTGAAATAGTGAAATCACCTCGATTAAGTCGTTGAATGTCCCATCTCTCAACGCGGTGGGGGAGGCTATTGCGTAGCGCATTGCAGGCCCTGCATATGCATGCAAAAGAACAGGGGCAGCATGAGAATAACTTCACAAAATCGAAATTTGCATACAGCACACAGCATAAACCTTCGGTCATCTGTCAGCCTGAGGTAGCAGCGGACTATGTGCTTCAGCAACCTTGGGGAAGGCTGTTCAACAAGTTCTTCAACCATCTGAGCTAGCACACTGGCTACAGCACAGAAACGTTCAGAAGAAGCACATACATACGCAAGCCCTGCGTCATCAAGCATAATCTTTTGAATAATAAAAGTGGCTACCTGCAAGTATAACTTGTCTCAGTTAAAGAAGCTGAAGCAATAGATCCAAATGATCTAGTTAAATTCCTGACAGGATAATGTTTGGATAATTTATATTTCAAGAAACAATTACGACAAGTATTGAAGAATGAAATTGAGTCTTACATCCAAAGCAAACAAGAAATGAAGCTACACCAGACAAGTATCTCATTGTGAAACTATTTTGTCATGTGAAACTATTTTGTCAGCTAGAAAGTAAAATAGGTTGCAACATGGTCCTAATCAATGAAATAACTTGATCTCTCAAAATAGCAAACAGGATATATAGAGAATAGTACAAGAGAGGAGCGTGCCAATTGAGCAGTCAGCATAGAAGTAAACATAAAGATTATTATGTTTGAGTAATGGTTGGGTAGATTGGTAAATACCGTTTTCGAAAGTTCACTGCCCATATCAATAGCACGCAGACACAGAGGAATTATTTCATATGTCAGCAGAAACGCAACGACTTCATGATCATCAAACTGCATACATTCCAGAAAAAGAGGTTGAGTTTTATTTTTAAAAATATATATATCTGGTATAAAAGAAAAATGAATGAATTTCAAGCCTTCAACAAATCACAGCATTGTTCAGCTCTTCAAACAATTATTAATGTTTATATAGGGATCCATAGGATTTAAAATCCCAATTAGATTATTTAATCGGCAAGACTAGAATATGTACCAAAAAATCCAAATTGATAACCTGCACACCTCCCACCACTCCAATAGAAATTCATAGCCATTCTTAGTTGTCTTAAATTTCTTACCTTCACAAGAGCACCGATCACACCGAGGCTGGTAAGCCTCAAGAACTCATATTCTCTTGTTTTGTAGGTAGTGTTCAAGAAAGGGTAAAGGTACAGTGGAACCAGTGCTGCAAGAGGAGACAGTTACTGAAAAGTGTATATTATAAATCAGAAGACTGAAAAGTAAAATCAGTACAGGGAAATTTTCTACAGGAAACTCTATCTAGATGTGATAAATACTTTTTACTACTTAGAATCAAGTGTGTGCTTTAATTTTTAAACAAGAGAAAATTCAGGATGATAGGGAAATATTCTTTAAAGTACACCATCATAAGGGTATTCATATTTTTGTCATAAGCATGGTAGCAGTCATTACCATTTACGAATGGCATCCTAGTATCAGGGTGCGATGCGACACACTGCAGAACAAGTAATACAAAAAGGAAGTTAAGGAAACAGAGTGGTGGACAAAACCAATTCGAGGTGCATGAACTGATAAATTGCACTTTAAAATAACCTCATATTGTATACTATGAAATTGGCAGCTTTTTCATATTATCATGGCTAAGGTAACATATCCTGTATCCTGATAATACTGATAGATTTTAGTATAAAAATGAACTGACACATGATGCTTTAAAGCAATGTTTTCAAGTCGTCCAGTCGAACCTAGTCGCCATGGGACCGACTAGGACGATTAATCGTGATTAATCGGACGACTTGTACAAGTCGACAGTACCCCTAATCAGTCACCAGGGACCGATTAGGACGATTAATCGGACGACTTGAAAACATTGCTTTAAAGCATCCCCAGTGCCATGAGTACTTTGCTTTCTGATGTAAAAGCATACCTGAAGGAGTGCAAGGGCATTGCAGACTCGAGTTGATTGCTCAGACGATAATTTTGGGGGTGAAAGTGATCGATAAATTGACACAATTTCCTGCAATGTTTCAAGTAGCCATACAGACTTCAATCAGAAAAGGATCCATGAAAGATTCAAATGATTTCTTATGAAATGAAACAATATACATGTACACCACACTAATGCAAACAGCATACTAACTTACTAAGTTCATAGCTACTATGATGTCACAAGTTTCCTTGAGTTAAATTCAGAAGGCTGCAAGTATTTAACGCACCTGGAGTAGTGCAGCCATTGTACCATAAGAGTGCCATAGTAGCAGAGCAAGATCTTCACATTTTTCTCGTTTCTGAAAGAAATAACCAGGATCATCACTCTAAATGAAAACTTCAGTCCCAACTTCCGAAATCAATATACTTAGGGCTGCAAGATCAAATATTTTAAGAAACAGTTTATATAAATTTACCGTGTGAGGCATAATGTATCGCAATGTACTTTTGAGTATGAGTAACAAACTAACAAATAACTATCTACCAAAAAGAAAAGCTACATGACCCCATTCGACCTATAGAGCACTAAATTAGTAACAACAGAAACATTAGATCACCACAAACCTCGATACACAAGCACTGAACACATAGGCATAGCGCATCGTCAAATCGTTGTAGTAGACCATCTCGAATTTTATATAAAAGCATGCTAAACAGTGCAAAAGTACTATCATGAAAACAGGAAGCTTAGATCTACAGAAACAAAATGTTAGACTCATGAACTGCTTTTCGCCCCTCTCATCTACCATATTGGAAATGTCTGAATTTTCATCAACAAGAAACATGTCCCAACCAAATCTTCAGGGCCTACACAATTCATTTTTGCAGAGCACCCTATAAAGTCTCCTGTCTGAACCTCACCAGTTTATTCAAGCTGGACGCCACCAGAAAATTGCAGTATCGTCTATTTTACCTTAAACAAGTTAGCTATTCAGTGCAGGTCAAAACTATGTCGTTACCACGTACACTGAAACCAGAGACCTTTTTAATGTACAGGCCCTGTTATTAATATTAACAAGAATAGCTTGAACATATTCTAAAAGGACAGCAAAGAAGAACAAATACCAACCAAAAAACAACAATAGCTAACAACTAACATACATCCAAACTGATTGCTTTTTTACCACAAAAAAAACTTATTGCTTTCTCCACAAAACTAAAACATAGGAGTACAAAAGAAAATCTGGCAATTCTCGTTGCTTTCCACATATGAACAATAGAACAAGCATATTGCACTGAAATACCACCAGTGACACTGAAGCGTCTGCTGAGATCGAGTAACAGGGGCCTAGCGTAGTCTTTTGCCCTAGACAGCCAATCTGGCAACATAAGTGCATTCAACCTCCGCTAGGTCTCAGCGCTACACCACGACGGCCGCGATTTCCAAAACCACGACGCGGCACCGGCGATCAGAAAGAGAGAGAACGGAAAAGGCGCGGAAATTTTTTATCCCCCCAGCAACGCGGTTAACGGCGAGAGGGCGAGGGGACATTCACCTTGGAGAGGAAGAGGAGAGCCTTCTCACGGAGCTCCGGGACGCAGAGGTCGAGCACGAGCTGCGCCACGTCCTGATCTTCCTTCGCCGCGTACTGATCCTTCGCCGCCGGCGCGGGCGCCGAGTACGGACCGGCGGAGAAGTACGGCGGCGGGTTCGCCATTGCGATTGGTGGTGTTGGTGGTGCGGCGGCGGCGGCGGCGGTTCGCCGCGTGAATCGGGGAAGGATTGGTTGGCGACGGCCGGGCCGCAGAGAGCGCCGTACCCGACTGCGGCTGGCTGCACGAGGAGGAGCTGAGCACACTGCACACGTGCGTGTGCTTATACGGGGAAAAAAATTACGAATGGGCCTGGTCGCTACTTCCTTCATCTCCAAGATGGAAGCTATCGGCCCATGGGCTTTCGGCCCAAATGAGCAGCGGCGGCGTGGTCCGGCTGGATCACCGAACTGAGACTCTGTGACCCACCCGTCAGCCGGAGGAATGAAGCTGATGAAGGGCTTGTTCGTTTAGCCCTCATTTCACCCGGATTCATTCTAGGTGATCAAATATAGTATAAATTAGCACAACATTCCTGGTTTGAAATCATTCCAGGCTCCATTCCGTATGAAACGAACAGGCCCGAAATGTTTTAGGATGGAACTAGAACAAGACCGTGATAGTAGCTTGTACTCCATCCATCTCAAATCATGTTATTCTAAATTTTTTGGAGAGTCAAAACAACCAAATTTTTATAATAAACTAATAACATTTATGATACCATATAAGTATCATTATATTCTTTATTAATTATATTTTTTAGTATACCTATTTGATGTCATTAATCTTTATAATTCTCTCTATAATTTTAGTCAAACTTGAGATGCCTTGATTCTCCAAGAAAGTTAGAATGATTTATAATTTGAAATGTAGGAAGTACATCCAACAACCTTCGCCGCAATTTAGGATAACCCTAAAAATGATGGAGAATGGCTGATTTGACGTATCATCATCAAGCGATGCTAGCAACACCACGATGTGCTTTAGGTTTGATTCCATTTAATTGTTGTTAGATTTGGGCTGATTTTTAGGCCCCATAGTTTTCAAATATGAGAAGATTTTCATGCAGGGTGGTTTAGTGTTGTGTTGTATGTCAGCGAGGAAGGACACTCATGCCCTTATTGTGCCACCCACTCCACTTGCTGGGACACGTTCAACGGAAACACTTAGGCCCCCTTTGGAACGTAGGAATTTTACAAGAATTGTATTGAAATTTTATAAAAATTGGTTAATTTTTTTATAAAGAAAATGAACTGATTTCTGTAAAATTTTCTTTGAATATATATAAATCAGTTAATTTTCATAAGAAAAACGCAGGAAATAGGAAATTTTCCTACAATCCAAAGGGGGCATTAATATTGTTCAACTGTTGGTTAACTGGGACGTGTTTAGATTGAGCCCCTGGACGCCTGGCTAAATCACGGTAGCCGACCAAAGTTTGACGTCTAAAAGAAACGCCCCGGTATAGCCACGCAAAGGAAGAAAAATAGATCTATGATTTGGCAGCGCTAGGTGGGCAGGCCAAATTGAGGCATCTAGACACTAATGACATGTCGATCTAAAACTGGGCCTGTTCGGCTGGAGCTATTTTGTTGTGATAGAAAAATACTGTAGATTCTAGCTGATAAGCCGACTGATAAGTACAAACCTACAATTGTAAAATGTCTTTCAAATCAGAGCTTTCATAGGAGATTGGCATGACCATAGCAAAACACGCTATTATAGGTTTCCTTTTTTTGGCCACACGGCATGCCCTAATGAGCACTTTGCACTTTTGTGTGAGAAAAAAACATCATTACCTATGAGGACAAGCCCAATACACTACACAACGTTATTAGCCTCACAAAAAATAGTTGTCCATTTAGATGTCAAGGTCTAAAACCTAAGATTTTCCTAGTGCAAGCTATCAGTACTATTACCTCTCTCTGTGCATTTGTAGGAAGTCACTTTTTTTGCTTCATTAGTGTCAAGATATAGCTGATGAGTACCTGCAACCATCATTCTATAAGAAGAACCTCCATGGAATTTACTTTAATGGCTTTAAGGCCTGTGTCGACGAAATATGGTCGGCAGTCCACCTAGGGGTATGCCCAAGGTAGTAGATTATCGGCAGACAGATGCGCAAGCCCCAAACAAGACGGTGACGCAAGACAGACACGAGGTTTTATCCAGGTTCGGCCGCCAAGAAGGCGTAATACCTACGTCCTGCGTCCGATTTGTATTGTTGTATGTCAATAAGAGATGTTTTTTAGAGGGGTCCCCTGCCCGCCTTATATAGTCCGGGGGCAGGGTTACAGATCTGAAAACTAATCCTAGTCAATTACAATTGTCATATGTGGCCGGATAAGGATTCCTATTCTAACCGACCAGGATCCTGCTTGGTCGCCAAATCCGTCTTGATTCCTTGTGCGGGACTCCGATCAGGTTAACTGGGCCGCACGTCGTCTTTCGGGTGGACCGAACCCATCAATCCAGGCCAGCCTAAGCTTAGCCATAAGGGTATAGGGGTTAATACCCCCACAGCTAGTCCCCGAGCATCATGTATTATGCTGCGACACGCCATTTTAACCTTCTCCGACAAGTGAGGCTTGAATCCTTGACGCCTCCGACCACCGTCATCACCGGAGAAGTAGGTTGTCCGAAGAATGTATGGTGCTCTTAAGAAAAAAGAAAAAGATTTATGTCCTGAGAAGTGTGCCCACTTGTATTTCTGAAAAGAAATGTAAGTGGTCTTGAAGCATCAGAAGCGTAGGGGTCGAAAAACAAATACATTCACCGCAAGGTGAAGTGTGCCCACTTAGTCCCCGAGCCTGGTAGTAGGTGACGTAGGCACGTGGTGCCAGGGTCTAAAAAGAATTCATAGTTTAGTTGAAAACCGAATTGCCATACAGGCAAAACGTGATGCACCGGCAGGTGCATCATACCGACGTAGTTTCTAAGCTTGCTGGAAGGCGAAGTATGAGCCTTGTAGCAAGGTCTAAAGAAATGTCTCTTAACTGTATATGAGTATAAATCACATGTAGCCAAGGAGAACCATTATTCAAGCAGTGGTCGGGGCAGTCCCCGAGCATATTAATAATCCTTACAATCATTCAAAGCACAGGGGTCGATTTAAACAAACACATTCACCACAAGGTGAAGTGTGCCCACTTAGTCCCCGAGCCTGGTAGTAGGTGACGCAAGCACGTGGTGCCAGGGTCTAGAAAGAAATTCCGCTGAAGTTAAGAATCCAATTGCCGTATAGGCAAAACAAAATACACCGGCAGGTGCATCGTACCGACATAGTCCCCGAGCTTGCTGGAAGGCGAAGTATGAGCCTTGTAGCAAGGTCCAAATAAATGTCTCTCAACTGTATGTGAGTACAAATCACATGTAGCCGAGGAGAGCAAAACTCCAAGAAGTGGTCGGTAGAGTCCCCGAGCACAGCGGTAGTCATAGCAGTTCCTGAGTATGGTAATAGTCGGAGCAGTCCCCGAGCACGGCCATGGTCAGAGCAGTCACCGTGGTCGGAGTTGTCCCCGAGCGCGAGAGTGGTCTGGGCAGCCCCCGAGCACAAAAGTGGTCTGGGCAGCCCCCGAGCACAAAAGTGGTCTGGGCAGTTCCCGAGCACAGTAGTGGTCTGGGCAAATCCACGATCACGTGCGCTGCTTGTACTATTATTTGGTGTATTTATTTTTCTCTATTCTCTGCCAAGTCCAGTCTGACATGTCTGGTCAAAAAAGTAAATAGGTATAGTACGTCATTCTGTCTTCTTCTTCTTTTTTTTGGCAAACAGTCGGTTGACACCTGTATTGAGGTGTGTCAGTGTGGGCCCTCTTACACCATCAACAAAGAGGCGCGTACACTGTTAACGAAGGAGCGCGTTTATTGGTGTAGATTTCGAGGTTGTGTGAACAATCGTCTGCGGCGCGTGCGCATGACTCCCAATATTCTCGGGCAAACGAAACGACGGTGCTCTTTGTTTTATATAATGTAGATCTGGTAAGTTACTCACACCGTTCCCCATTGTCATCCGCCGCCGCAACCTTCTTCTTCCTCCTGCCGAACCCTATTCCTCCGAAAATCATCGCCAATCCCCTCGGCCTCCCGCATCCACCCTCTTAAGCAGAACGAACTAATGGCGAAGAGAGACGCCCAGAAGAAAGGCGGGGTCATGTCGAAGGAATGGTGGAAGTCGTGGAGCAATGAGCAGACCATCAAGGACCTCATCGCCATGGGAGTGCTCCACAACAAGGCACTCACGGGATGGCGCGCACCGGAAGGAGAAAGCTTCCCCGATCCACAACCAGGTGAGATTGTGGTTTTCGAAGACTTCTTCAAATGGGGTTTTGGGATTCCAGTGCACCCTTTCCTTCAGGGTCTCTGCCTGTACTACGAGATTGGGATTTGCAATCTGCATCCCAACTCGATTCTTCTTGTCTCCACCTTCATCCATCTCTGCGAGGCTTATGGTGGCTTCCAGTCCCATTTCGACCTCTTTCGCCACCTGTTCTGTCTTCGGAAGAAAGGGAGCGGTGGCTCGAAGATCGCTGGAGGCGTCTACCTGAACCTGCGTGACGGCATGAAGGCTCAATACTTGCACTGCCCCTGGAACACCTCATTGGACGAGTGGTACAAGAAGTGGTTCTACATCCGTGAAGAGCCGAACACCATCACTCTGTGCGACGTGGGGCTGATTCCAGAGAAGAAGAATAGCTGGTCGGAGAAACCCGAGAACTTGGAGCAGATCGCCGAACTGCTCGGGATGATCCCGTGGGGAAGGCTTGATGGCCCGAGCGTGGTCGGCAACTTCATCAGCCAAAGAATTCAGCCCTGCCAGAAAAGGATTCATCCTGGCTTCGAGTACCAAGGAGGCGCTGATCCGACGAGGACCAGGAAGGAGCCGCTCGACAAGATGGAAATCAAGGCTAGGATTGGAGAGCTGTTCAACCTGGCCGATCCCAATTATGTCGTGCTAAACGCCATCGAGCACGCCTTCAAGCTGGCTCGACCTCCCCCAAAGGTAAATGATGCCTCCTTTTAACTGTAGAGTCACGTTGTAGCAAGAAAATAACTGTTTTGTCCCCATTTTGTGTCTCAGTGTAATGGTCGTGACCGGGCAGTAGTGTTCGTGTCGCCTCCCCCTAGTGTAGAATGGCCGCAAGCTATCGGCCCAGCCGCCCAGACCAGCACCAGGACCGACGACGTTCATTGGGCGGTACTCGAGACTATAGAGGACGCATCGACCAGAGCCGCTGGCAAGCGTCCGGCTACCAGCAAACGACGCCAAGCCATCTTCCCCCTGTCGGACGACGAAGCAGAGGATGCAGACATCTTCCGACTCGTCCCTCGAAAGAGGAGAAGGCAGGTAGGACTGACAGAGCAGGGTGGCTCCTCTGGGCCAGCAGTGGTCACAGCACTGACCGCTGCAACATAGAGGACAGATGAAGGAAACGTCCAGCATCATACCCCGACGCCTATACCGGAGGTGGAAAGAGTCCCGTCGGAAACTGCCGAGCAAGCGGAGCAGGGGCGGTCGAGGAGACGTTCCTTTCGCCACATCATTCCGCAAGTCGAAACTGTAAGTATCTATATTTTTTATGTAAGCTTGCATTTTGCATTGGATACTATTATTTTCTGAATTTCTCTCTGATGCATTAGATCGGCATCCACCGAGAGCCCCGACCAGCTAGCTGGGTGCGGCACGTCTTCGCCAACAATGGCGGGACAAACTGCCCAGTAGCCAGCCGTGGAGGAGCCCATAGTAGGGACTCCGCCTGGGCCTCAGCAAGCGGACGACCAGACGCCAGTCCCCGAGCAGCTGGTCAAGAAGACAACCGAGCAGAGTACAAGTGCTCCGAGCACGAACCCTGCTGAGGTGGATACCATGGCACCAAGGGAGCTAGATATAGCCAAGGAGCAGCAACCAGAAGTGGCGCAGGACGTTTTTGCCGATGCGACGACTCGTGGAAAAGCCCTGGTGGTCGTGGAGTCTGCAAACTCCAGACCAGCTCCACCTCCCGGACAGGAGGCTGAAGAGGAAGAAGTCGAAGAGGTCCTGGGCCGTCCCCAAGATAGGTGACAACATGTATATGTGTCGCGCTATCGGAACGACGAATGGGTCATGCACGAGGAAATCCCAGAGGTCGAAGAGACCTTAAGAGTCGAACGGGCGGCCAAGCGTCTGGTGACAGAAGTCCAGGTATATTTGGCTTGAGTCCTTGACCCTGTTGTGTAGTCGAACTGTCTGACGTAGCTTGTCTGTATGCAGGACTTGATGAAAACTGCAAGATACCAAAAAAGGTGCTTCGACCAGATTGAAGGAATTACGACGACCAATAAGGAGCTGACGGCTAAAGTGGAACGCTTACGGCGCCAACTTGAAGCCGCCGACCAGGAGAGGACAGACCGAGAAGCACAGAATCAAAACCTGGTCGGCCAGCTCAATAACAAAGAGCGGGAGAGAACAAGTAAGTTTTCACCATATCATAACAAGTGCAGGACTTGTGTTATTGTGTTCTTGGCGGTAACAGCTGTAATGCAGGTTTAGAAGCTGAAGTGACCCACCTCCAGGGGGAAAATAGCCGTGTGACCATGGAATGTGGTCGCTTGAAGGAGGATAACAAGAAACTAGCATGCAGCCAGTCTGAACTCCAAGACCACACTACCAGAATGAAGGATGACCTGAAAAGTAAGCATTCCAGATCACCTTTCTCATTCTATTGCCCACCTTGTCTTGTCTTGTCATCACGTTTAATGTCTTGTACTGCATTTAGTTTTGAAAGTCAATGCCAAGAGGCACCTAGAGGCCATGATCAAGGAGCGCGGACGACTAGAAAGCACGATGCCTCAAGGCCACCGAGGAGCGGGACATGTGGAACAAGTGATGCCGAGAAATGGCAACTGGCATTGTGCCCGTCCTCGATCTTATCGACCCAGTGCTCACAGAGGAAGAGCTAAGGACGCCCTAGCTCGGGCTGGTCGAGAGATGCAAACAAGCATGGGGATGGTTCCAAGAATTCATGAAGGAGGCGGGTGAGTACACGGGTGCCCATGTGCTAAGCATGGTGCGTGCTCACTACCCCCTGATCGATCTCAAACGCCTGGAGGCTGGGTACCCGAAGGAGATAGACCCAGACAAGGCAGAAGAGCTTCGGACGGCCCAGCTAGACTTTGTCGTCAAAGATAATTGGCGATATTAACCTGTGTGGAGGTGGGACAGCACCTGTACAGGGTATGCCATCGACAAGCCAGCTGGAAATGCCATCAGCTGCGAGCCAACCAACGAAGCCTACGGTCTCGACCAGCCAGGCACCGGCGGGGCCATCCCCTTCAGCTCGACTAGCGCAAGAGTCCCCGAGACTCGAGTAGGGTATCAGAGGCGGCGAGCAGTAACTGCCATGCGCCCCGACCAGCCAATGTAATAGGCTTAGAGCTGTAGAAGGAGGATATAGTTGTGTTATTGTAAACTTGAGCCTCTTCAGGCAAGCTTGTAATAACGTAACTGTATGTCATAATAAGCTTGTTTGCTTTGTACAAAACATATTTAAGCTTGAAATTTTTCATTGGTGTAACTAAGTGGGAACGTGTTAATGTTCTGTTTAGTTGTACCATTTTGCTCGACACATCATCCCAAAGAGTTTGTGCGGCCCTAGTTGGCATGTGGTCGGAGTGTGAGGTAATATGACCTGTGCACACGTGGACATAGACAAGTCAAACCAGGGGGGACCTGTCGATCACCCGCAACGTAGAGAGCGAATCCCGTGCACGTGTTGGGAGGAACCGGAGACAGGACCTGCTCCGAAAACCGTAGAAGGAGTGGTGGTCAGCTTGTACTGGCTAAGTCAGAATAACCACAAAATTCGGAGTGACACATTAGAGTGGTCGGAGAAATCATAATTGTTTTATTAAAGTAAATCGAAAATACAAGTGGGGTACATATCTCAGTAGTTAAGCATAGAAACGTCTAAGCTTGTCGATGTGCCACGAGTTTGGTATGTCCGTGCCGTCTAGGTGAGCTAACCTGTAAGACGTTGGACGTGTGACTTCCTTGATCATGAAGGGTCCCTCCCATGGGGTTGCGAGTTTGTGGACACCAGCCTAGTTCGTCTTCCACTTCAGGACCAAGTCCCCGACCACAAGAAACGCTCTTTAACATTCTTGTTGTAGTACCTGCGCAAAACAGCAAGGTATTTGGCCGTGCATACGCAAGAATCAAGCCTTTCTCCTCTGCGCTGTTGACTTCTAGCTCCCGTACTTCATTGACCTTGCCCTCGTCGAAGTTCTCTACCCATGCTGATCTGAAAGCTATATCTGGTGGGAGGGACTGCCTCAACGCCGTAAACCATAAGTACGATGAGACGCCGGTGTTACGACTGGGCTGGGTCCGGAGGCCCCAGACCACGGCTAGTAACTCCTTAAGCCATCTTCCAGGGGCTTTAATCGTTTTCTCTGTACATCCTCTTCTTCAATGCGTCTAAGATCATGCCATTTGCCCGCTCGACTTGTCCATTAGCTCTAGGGTGCGCCACCGAGACGTATTTTACAACTATGCTCCTTTCATCGCAGAAGTCCCAAAAAGCATTCCCGGTGAACTGAGTACCTAGAATCAGTAATGATGCTGTTGGGCATGCCGAAACGGTGGATGACCTGGTCGAGGAACGTGACAGCTTTCTCTGAGGATGCCTGTACCAGAGGCATGTATTCTATCCACTTAGAGAATTTATCAATTAGCACGAAGACGCATGTAAATTTCCCAGGAGCCGATTTGAAAGGCCCGATCATGTCCAGTCCCCCAGCATGTGAAGGTGCCAAGAGGATGGATCGTCTAGATCTCATGTGCTGGTACATGGATTCTCTGGCCAAAGAACTGACAAACCCTCACAGCGGTGGACTAGCTTCTCTGCGTCGGCTACTGCTGACGGCCAATAGAACCCTGCTCGGAAAGCCTTACCGACCAATGTTCTGAGGCCGCGTGGTTGCCACAGGAGCCAGAGTGGGATTTGGTCCAGGAGATGCCCACCTTCCTCCTGGGTTATACACTTCATCAAGATTTCTTCCTTTGCGTTTTTGCGCCATAACTTGCCATCGATGAGCAGATATTGCTTACTACGACGCATCAGTTGTTCATTTTCTGTTCGATCAGTATAACCACTACCATCTGTTAAGTACTTGATGAAAGGTGTCCTCCAGTTTGGCTCATGAGTGGGTCGGAAAGCGGCTCGGTTGTGCTTGTTGACGGAACCGTAGCCACTAATTGCTGGTCTGGAGCTTTGTCGACCGTTGAATGTTCGTCTTCAATGGAAGGCGTGAGCAGGTCTTGGACGAATACGCCATGTGGGATTTTGGCTCGAGATGATCCTAACTTTGACAACGCATCCGCTGCCTGGTTCTTGTCCCGGATCATGTGTATGTACTCGATGCCATAGAAACCTGCCTTCCAGCTTTCTTATCGATTTGCAGTATGCGTCCATCTTTTCACTGTCGTGTCCCAGTCCTTGTTGAGTTGGTTGATGACCAGAGCCGAGTCTCCATAGACATAGAGACGTTAACACCAAGCTCAACCGCAATGCGTAGACCATGGAGGCATGCTTCAATACTCGGCGGCGTTATTAGATGCTGGGAAATAAATCCTGAGGATGTACCGGAGCTACTCCTTGGATGGTGACACGAAAAGAAATCCTGCTGCTCCCGCACCATCAATGTTGAGAGAACCATCGAAGTACATCGTCCAATATTCGTTCGGATCCCGGAGAGGCAGGCGTGCTTAAGTCTGTCCACTCGACGATGAAATCGACGAGTGCCTGAGACTTGATTGTAGTACGGCTTGCAAATTCCAAGGAAAAGGGGCATAGCTCCATTGCCCATTTGACGATGCGTCCGTTCGCCATCCTTATTGCGAATGATGTCCCCCAAAGGATACTTGGTCTGACCACCACACGATATCCGTCGAAGTAATGTCTCAACTTTTGGGATGTTATCAGTATGGCGTAGATCAGTTTCTGAATCTGTGGGTACCTGGTCTTGGTTTCGTTGAGTACCCCTCGCTAATGAAATAAATTGGCCGCTGTACCTTGTAGGCGTGGCCCAGCTCGTCCGCCGCTCGAGCCAACATTGTATTGGAAACCACCTGATCGGGTTTTGCCGCAATGTAAAGTAGAGAGTTTTCGTCTTCTCTGGGAGCAGTAAGTACCAACCGGGGGTGAGGTGATGTTTCTTTTATCTGTGTGAAGCAGCGTCTGCTTCCTCCGATCCCTCAAACTTCTCGGATGCTTTTTGAGCAGTTGGAAGAACTGCCGCCCTTTTCTCCTAATCTTGGAGGAAAACGGCGTAGAGCAGCCCATGCATCCGTAAGTTTCTGGACCATCTTTCACCTTTTTGGGGCTTCATTTCTAAAGAAAGCGTTGACTTTCTCTTGTTAGGGCCAAATACTGTCCGTAACTGACGCGTTGCCCGACAGATATGCCAGAAGGAACGCTACGATACACTTCTTTGGGTTTAATTTCCATGGAACGTATTGAAGGGCTGCAAAGGTGCGTTCCAGGTTGTCACAAGGGTAACGTGCCTCTTGGTGTTGAACAACTACATCGTCCACATAAGCCTCGACGAGGCCATCTTTTATCTCGTCATTGAGGCAGGCCTGTATAGCTCGTTGGTAGGTAGCCCCGGCGTTTTTTAGCCCGAACGACATGGTCATGTAGCAGTAGGCGCCAAAAGGCGTAATAAAAGATGTCTTGATCTGGTCATCCTTTTTGAGAGCGATCTGGTGATAACCAGAGTAGCAATCGAGAAAGGAAAGCAGCTCGCAACCGGCGATTGAATCTACGACCTCGTCTATGCGAGGTAAGCCGAAGGGGTCCTTAGGGCAGTGTTTGTTGAGATCAGTGTAATCAACGCACATTCTCCATTCATTATTCTTTTTGCGTACAAGAACCGGGTTGGCTAACCATTCTGGATGATACACTTCTTTGATAAATCCGGCTGCCAAAAGCCGTGTAACTTCTACCCTAATTGCCTCTTTTTTATCGCGGAGCGAACCGTCGTAGCTTCTGCTTGATTGGTTTGGCCTTGCTGTTGATATTTAAGGAGTGCTTAATCAAGTTCCGAGGTACACCGGCATGTCGAAAGGTTTCCATGCAAACACATCCACGTTACCCCTCAAGAACCTGACGAGCGCGTCTTCCTATTTAGGATCCAGGTTGGCCCCGATGAGGGCCGTTTTGCTGGGATCGCCATCGACCAGCTGGATCGTCTTGTGCTCCTTGGACCTGATGTTTTTGCGTGGAGCCTCGAGCTTCGGGATCTCCAGGTGGTCGGCCAAGGTCTTCTTAGCGTCGAGTATGGTCTCGGCCATGTGAATAGAGAGGTCATGGGCCTCTGCTATTTTGAAGCTGTCATCCTCGTAGGTATAAGCTGCGTATACGTTGCCCCTGAGGGTTAAAACTCCTTTCTCAGTAGGCATCTTGAGCACCAGATACCTATAATGAGGTATGGCCATGAACTTGGTGAGCGAGGGTCGTCCAAGAATAGCATGGTAGGTGCCGTCGAAGTCAGCGACCACAAAGTTGACGTAGTCGGTGCGGAAGTGGTCCAGAGTCCCAAATTGCACAGGTAGCATGATCTGCCTGAGAGGTGTGGAGCTCTGTCCGAGGAGAATGCCCCAGAACTGTGCCTCGTACGGCTTCAGGTCCGCCTGGGCTATTTTTAGAGCGAGCAGGCTGTTCTTGAACAGTATATCAATGGAGCTGCCGCCATCGATCAGTACCCTGTCGAACTGAACCTTGTTGATACAAGGATCGAGGACCAGGGGAAAACGCCCTGGCTCAGGTATGGCGGCCCATTGGTCCTTCCTGCTGAAGTAGATTTCACGGTGAGACCACGGAGGAAGCCGTGGATCGGTGAGAAGGTTGTCGGTGTTTGCCACGTTCAAGCAAGCGCAGGCGAGCAGCTTGCGTTCTCGTTTGGTTCTCAATGGACACCTTGCCACCGATGATGGAGTGCACGTGATCAGTCGGCTTGATGTATTTATGACGAGGGTCCGCATCGTCGTCATCGTTGTCCTCGTTGCGCTGTTCCCCCACGTTCGTTAGGCTTGTCGGACGTACCTGGAGCCTGTTGACGCGTGTAGATAGTCTTAAGGACGCGGCAATTCTCCATGGTGTGGTTCGACTTAGGATGGAGCTGGCAGGGCCCCTTCAATGCTTTGGTGTAGTCGTCCTCGTAGTTACGACGTTCGCCGCCCTTTTTCATGGTATTGACCTCGCCGTCGTCTTCCCGAGCACGCTTGCTCCTATAATCATCATGGCGGTTGCGTCGCTGATTACATTGGTCACGGTGGTCGCAGGAGTCGTTGCGCTGGTTGCAGCAGTCAAAAATTATCATTCTGACCACGATTGCCGCGGTAATCGTCGCGGTGTGGGGGGTGGTCGGAGCGTGGAACCCTTGCTGCTTCTTCAACGATTATCTTTTTAGCGTCGTCAGCGTCCGCGTATTTCTTAGCGGTGGCCAAGAGCGCTGTGACTGATTCAGGCCTCTTTCGGAGGAGCTTGTCTCTTAGGGCGTCGTGGAAGCGGAGTCCGGTGATGAAAGCCTCGATTGCTTCGTTGTCGGAGATTGATGGGACCTTGATGCGCATCTCCGAGAAACACCGAACGTACTCGCGTAGTGGTTCATCCTTCTGATCTCAGATCCGTTGCAGATCGTACTTGTTGCCGGGTTGTTCACAAGTAGCGATGAAATTGTCGATGAAGGCCTGCCTGAGCTCCTGCCAAGAGTCAAAATAGTTCACCGGCAAGCTAACCAGCCATTGGTGACCTGCATGACCAACAGCGACTGGGAAGCAGTTAGACATGACGTGCTCGTCAGCCATGGCTGAGCGGCACGCAGTTTCGTAGAGCATGACCCATAATTCGGGGTTTTCCTTGCCGTCATACTTCTGAAGTTTCTCGAGCTTGAAATTCTTGGGCCATATGACTTGGCGAAGGTGTGGAGTGAACTGCTTCAGACCCGGCGGACCATGGGTGGTGTCATACTCCATACGGCGATAGCTTTCATGGGATGCACGATCGTTGGCTCTCTGGTTGATACGAGCACGCAGATCACATCCACCGAGGTAATGGCGGAGATCGTTATTGCCATCGCGGCGACCTCGATTGTCATCTGGATTAAGCCCTGCGACCATGGTTATCACGGTGATCGTCTTGCGTTATCACGGTGGTTGTCACCTCGAACGTCGTGGCGGTTATCCTCCCGCGGCGGTGTTTTTCGTCCCAACCACCATTATGACCACCGTTTCCGCCTTGACGATTGTCCGACAGGTCGTTGTTGTTGCGAGCCACGTCGGTTGAACGGCTGTGAGCGACTTGAGTATTGGCAGCTGTGGCTTGATTCAACTGAAAGGGATTAGAGCCCGGGCTTGATTCATCTCTGCAGTCTGAGCCATAGCAGCCGTCAGATAAGCTTGTATGTCATCACGGACTGCTGTGGGTCTCGGGAGTGTTGGGCAGCCGCTGCATTGTCGCCATGGCGATGGCTACATTGGCGCTTGGGGTCTTGAAGACTTGTTTGTCCCCCACCCTGTCGAAAGCATTGTTGAGGTCACGTGGTTGGACCCCTTATGCGTCGTGGCCTCCATGGTCTGCTTCAGCTTCAATTTGCCGGCGATTAACCGGTCGATATTGCGTGCTTCGCGTGCAGTCTTTTCTTGTTCTGTTTCGCCGACCGCTGGCGGCTCGTCATTGCTGACAACAATGGATCAAATCCCCTCATCTCGGCGGGAAAGACGGAAATTGGGGGAAACCTAGGGCGTGGTTTGGTAGATCCAGATTGTATTTTGACGCCTTCATCTTCGTGACGCTGAAGCTCGGTGTGGACAGATGCGTTGGATGCGATGCTGGATGAGGAGCTGGAGTCGCCCTCTCGGACCGTGTGGACGGATCCTTCTTGATAATCTTCAATCCGGACCATGTTGACGATGTTGCATGGCTTCGGCTGAGATCGGTGTACAGGACATAGATCCGAGCGGCGTCGTAGGTGGTACGCCGTAGCTGAGGCAGCATTTTGCAGGTCGTAGGGCTGGACCTGGTGGTTCTCCCATCGGGACTTCGTACTTGCAGAGTCGGAGAATCGTCGCGAAGGCTGGTTGGCGACGAGCGAAACACCACCCTCAGGAGTAGATACAACCACGAGATCTGTTCCAAATCGCGCAGGACGACTGGTCCGAGCTGGTCAGATAGATCTGTTGTGGGGAGCTGTACTGTACCTACTCATTAGGTTGGCTTTGAATCGTGCTTACCAGAGCTAGGGTTTCGGCGAGTTTGATGCTGACCCCACCGATGGAGTCGAGTAGGTCGGTGTTGTCGATCTGCTTTCCTCTGTAGTGGGGAAGCGGATGATGGGTTGTCGGCGTGGCTGTAGGCGTGGTCGGAGCCAGATGTACCGTGGTCGGAGCCAGATCCATCATGGTCGGAGCCGTATTAGTCGTGGTCGGAGCCATGTTTACCGTGGTCGGAGCCGCAGCCGATGCAGGTGAAGTAGTCGTCGGCGTAGGTTGGGTCCACACCCCCCTCCGTGGTCATGGCGATGGAGTTGTCGGAGCCGGTGGTCTAGGTGATCTGGCCGACGGTGAACGTGAGGCCGTCAGGGCATAGCCATGGAGCCAGAGATGATGACCATCTTGTTTGCTTGGAGAGCAGTACGCATACCCCCCTACCTGGCGCGCCACTGTTGACGAAATATGGTCGGTAGTTCCACCTAGGGGTATGCCCAAGGTAGTAGATTATCGGCAGACAGATGCGCAAGCCCCAAAAAAGACAGTGTGACGCAAGATAGACATGAGGTTTTATCCAGGTTTGGCCGCCAAGAAGGCGTAATACCTACGTCCTGCGTCCGATTTGTATTGCTGTATGTCAATGAGAGATGTTTTTAGAGGGGTCCCCTGCCCGCCTTATATAGTCCGGGGGGCAGGGTTACAGATCTAGAAACTAATCCTAGTCAATTACAATTGCCATATATGGTCGGATAAGGATTCCTATTCTAACCGACCAGGATCCTGCTTGGTCGCCAAATCCGTCTTGATTCCTTGTGCGGGACTCCGATCAGGTTAACTGGGCCGCACGTTGTCTTTCGGGTGGACCGAACCCATCAATCCGGGCCAGCCCAAGCTTAGTCGTAAGGGTATAGGGGTTAATACCCCCACAGCCTAGGGACATGATATATGTGTTTTTAATTAGATTTACCACATGATGTGATAATATTAGTAATCAACTTACAAAGAAGGCTTATTGGTATATAATCATTAATTCTCGTAATGGAGTGAGTTGCTTTTGGGGCAAAAAGCTCTGACGAGCCGTTAGCTATGCTGGCCATGTGACGCTTTTGGCCATACTCGCCGTGTTTAGAGGCATTGTCGTGAGGCCCTCTTTACTTTGGTGGTTGTGGTTCAAAATTGGCGGGTAATTGTTAATATGGTTTCACTCTTATAAAGCATAGCTTGTGAAAACCTCCTCCCTTTAGTCCATACTAAGAGCGTGTTTCCCCGCGCTTGTTGTATGGCTTTTGGGTGGTGCTTAGTAAGAGGGGCCTATTTGGTTGGGTGCCCAACCCTTAGCCTGGTCTGCTGGAGCCAACTCGGGCTTGTTTGGTTGCCTATTGTTGGGCTTTAGCCAGGCCAACCCTGGCCTCCGTACATGTCTTGGCTAGGCTACTCACTAAGAGGCTTTTATCTGTGTGCCATTATAAAAGTTTGTAATTACCCATAAGCTATTAAAAAGTTTGAGCGGTCACAGGTGCCATTGGTCAAAACTTTTTTGCCCTCCATGCCATTCTGTCCACATTGGATGCTAACAGTGTCAAACTAAGCTACAAAAAGACTTAAATACCCTCAGACTAGAGAAGCGAGCTGAAATTTCATTTTTCTCCTGTGCCACTCGTTGGATGAGTGTTTTGGCGCCCAATTGAGGATGGAGCAGGAGAACATTCGGTTGGACGAGGAGCGTCGTGTCCGTCTATCGATGTTTTACCACTGATAGCCTACCACAGGGGTACCCAGGGCAGATTGTTCGGGCTTCAGCGTATGCAAAACTCGACGGTAAACGCAAGAGACAGTCGATTTATCCTAGTTCAGGCCCTTGACCGTGATCGAGTAATAGCCCTATGTCCAGTTCGGCGTTAGCCTTTGCGTTGGATTGATTGTGAAGTGTTGTCTCTCACCCTCTTCTGCTCTCCCTCATCTAAGGAGCCCTACCCTTCTTTATATAGTCAGGAGGCCAGAGTCCTAGTCAGTTTACAATGTAGAGTCCTAGTAGGATTATAGGGTAGTATTACTACTAGGATTACATGGGAGGAATTCTAATCAAACTAGACTCTCTTCCTTGCGGTGTATCCCATGGGTCCCGCATCGATAAGCCCCGAGCACTTCATGGTTGAGCTCTAGAAGCCTTGTCTTGTTCCTTCAGGTCTTGTCGAGTAGGAACAAGCGTCATCCGAGTGCTTTCTTGAGCCAAACCGTGTAGCGCTTCGTGAGATCTTCGGGTGGTGTGTACCTTTTTTTGAAGAAAAGTACTCTCATCTGGGTGTAGCCC
>NC_089580.1:32689570-32829570 GCF_019320115.1 Miscanthus floridulus | reverse complement strand
CCGGGCGTGCCAAAAGTGTGTTGACACAAAATGTGACGCACTGCGCCTCACACACAGCAAGCCGAAAAGCGTAGCTTCAATCGGGTTCCCGGGTGTTTCGTGATCCGGAAGCGTGCCAGTCAGTTGACCTGAGAACTAACAAGGGATAAAACAATTAAATATCAAACCGGGAACATGTCAGGTAATACCGGACAGTTCCACATATACGGCCCTGAAGCCACTTACAACAACATACGGCTATAGAGAGCCGTCTGCCAACAAGTTCATAAAAAATTCAGCTAATTGTAGGGTAAATGCACGTAAAGACCTAATTGCCGAATGCATGTGCATGGGAGGACATGTTTGAACAAGTGAAATTAATTATGAGTTAATGCATAACCAAGCTCGACAATCCAGCCGAATTGGGATCCATGAAGAAGGAACATACAAATAAAAGCGATTAAACTAAACTAAAACCTGCATCTGCCGCACGACACCTAGTTTAGTTAAAGCTTAAACGTGATTAACATGCATGAACCCGCAACATGTGACAATCTAGATTAAGACAATTCAGCCACTATGAGCATGTTGTCTATTTTGCAAGGGTAATGTAAAAATAAACAATGATCGTTGAAGCACGAATAAAACCACAAGAGAAAGAAGGCCGAACAATATCAATCTAGATTGGGCATAAGTATGTTACAAATATATAAGAAGTTTAAAACATGCAACACTGGATAACTTAATGAATCTATTTAGATTTGCCATATCTAATATAGAGCCGATAACTATCTCGCTTTCACTAAGCATTATGAGTAAACGCCTGCCGCACGGTATCTACTCATAAACGAAGCATAAGCAAAGACTTCTTGATTGTCAAGCAAAGATCCACCGCACGACCATTGAAAACAAACAAGACTACTTGCACCATGTCTAAATCCACCGCATGATACTAAACATGATAACAAGGTTGTCGGAACTTACGGAGGTCGACGGATCGATGACTCCTCTCGAAGAACTCGACGACACGACAAAAGGGACTCGAAAGTTGGCACGGGGCCGGTTGTATTGATTTGGTTGTGAACCCTTATTACAATGGTCGAGGGTCAATATTTATACCCTAGACAAAATGTGGGTCCCAGAGGACTACGATTTACAAAGGAACTTCTAAACAAACTTGGAAACTTACGATTCCTTATCCTAAACTTATAGATTCCTTTATTAATACAACTCTCATCTTTCCGATCGGTCTTGCCTGCCATCTTCTGTTTTCCCGAATAGAGTTACCGCCTTCCAGAATAACCGACCGCACAAGCATTTAGCCGACCGCTTGCGTTGTTTGCCGAACACCCTTCTTCCCGCATGTGGGCCTACCTGTCATCTTCCAGAATTGACCAAAATCCAGTGTTAACACCTTGGAATCAAATGATGACACAATGATTTTTTATCGAGGTTCACTTGCTTGCCGGCAAGCTAGTCCTTGTTGTGGCGATTCACTCACTTGGAGGTTCACGCGCTAATTGGCATCATACACCAAACCCTCAATAGGGTGCCGCACAACCAATACAAGATGAGGATCACACAAGCCATGAGTAATTCACTAGAGTACCTTTTGGCTCTCCATCGGGGAAAGGTCAAGAACCCCTCACAATCACCACGATCGGAGCCGGAGACAATCACCAACCTCCGCTCGACGATCCTCGCTGCTCCAAGCCATCTAGGTGGCGGCAACCACCAAGAGTAACAAGCAAATACCGTAGCAAAACACGAACACCAAGTGCCTCTAGATGCAATCACTTAAGTAATGCACTTGGATTCTCTCCTAATCTCACAAAGATGATGAATCAATGATAGATATGAGTGTGAGGGCTTTGGCTAAGCTCACAAGGTTGCTATGTTAATGCAAATGGCAAAGAGAGTGAGCTTGAGCTGGCCATGGGGCTAAAATAGGGACCCCCACAAATAGAGCTGTTGGGCTCCTTACTGCACTGAACACGAGGCGACCGGACGCTCCGATCAGATTGACCGAACGTTGGACCCCAGCGTCCGGTCATGCGATGCACGCCACGTGTCCCCTCTCTTCAAATACTAAGCGCTCAATCCCAATAGTCAAGTGATGACCGAACGCGTTGTTATGAAGTGTCCGGACGCTGGACCTCAGCGTCCGATCGTTTCCAGTAAGCATCTAGAAAGGAGAAATCACGACTGGACGCGTCCGGTCATGCTCGATCGGACTCACCCAACGTTCGGTCACTCGGCGTCTCCTCTGTGCACTGCCACATCAGCGGGACCGGACGTAGCCCTCTAGCGTCCGGTCACTAAGTGACCCAGCGTCCGGTCAGAGACCGACACCAGCGTCTTCACTGCTTCTACTGACCGGACGCGCCAGTCCTTCCAAGACCAGTGTCTGGTCACTTACAGTGACCTCTATCTTTTTTGTATAGGGTGCCGGTGGCACCGTCGGACTATTCGCACTCTATGGGTGAACACTCCACCGATGAAGTTTCTAACCCTTGCTCAAATGTGCCAACCACCAAGTGTATCACCTTGTGCACATGTGTTAGCATATTTTCACAAACATTTACAAGAGTGTTAGCACTCCACTAGATCCTAAATGCATATGCAATGAGTTAGAGCATCTAGTGGTACTTTGATAACCGCATTTTGATACGAGTTTCACCCCTCTTAATAGTATGACTATCGACCCTAAATGTGATCACACTCACTAAGTGTCTCGATCACCAAAACAAAATGGCTCCTACCATTTATACATTTGCCTTGAGCCTTTTGTTTTTCTCTTTCTTCTTTTCAAGTCCAAGCACTTGATCATCACCATGGCATCACCATCATCATGTTATGATCTTTATTTGATTCACCACTTGGAATGTGCTACCTATCTCATGATCACTTGATAAACTAGGTTAGCACTTAGGGTTTCATCAATTCACTAAAACCAAACTAGAGCTTTCAATCTCCCCCTTTTTGGTAATTGATGACAACCCTTTCACAAAGATATGAATTGAAATTCAATTGAATCCATGTTGCTTGCCCAAGCATATTTACCATGTGTAAAGGATATGGACAAGTTTTATGAACTCCATATGGTAGCAATTGCTCCCCTACATATGTGCTAAGAGTTTGGATTGAAGCTTTCACATATGCTTAGATAGGAAATATAGGAGACAATGTCTACCAAATGATGCTAAGGTATAAAAGATAGACCTTTGAAGCGTGATACCAATCGGAGTGCACCTATATACCATCCTTAGTATCGTGGTTAGCTCGATACCACTTGGAAATGAAATCACTAGATAACCTATGCATGCTAGTTTTTTATTTCATCATTCAAGCCTACAACTATCATATACCACACAGGCATGGATAATGAAATTTAAAACTTGTGCCATGCAAGCAAACATATGAAATGCACATTCAAATGCACCATACAAGTTCATGAGCTTGATCTATCTACTTGTGTGCTCAAAATTTTAATTGATCCCTTTCCTTTGTCATATCTCTCCCCCTATGTCAAATTCTCCCCTTGTTGTTTTTTCACCTATCTTAGTACACTATTATCTTTGTTTTTCTCCCATGTACTAATATCTTTGTGTTTTCTCCCCTTTTGTCATCAATGACCACAAAGGTTCAAAATATAGAGAGGTTGAGATTATCAATGTCAATCAATGGGGTGAGGATCATTTTCCCAAATTTGGTCCAATCTAGATTATTTGCCAAAGATATTTAACTCGGTTTGATCCAAGGACAAGCTTCTTCACACCTCCAAATATAGGTTATCTTGTACCATGTTGAGTTAAACACTTATAGCTCATTTTCTAGATCAAACACTAGGTTTACAAGCCCACAAATATGTCATATGCTACCACTAGATCAAAATAAGCATAGAAGCAATAGTGGTACCATACAATCATCAAATTCATTTGATTTTCATGAATGAGCCTATTAAATGTAAAAGATGTCTAGATGCACTAAACATGTCCTTAGCAAGGATGTATGACATGCCAATCAACTTTTACCTTGGATTGCTCGAAGGAGAGGCATGCCATATAAGTGGGGGTGCATCAACACATATTTGAGAAATCCAATATGTTCAACTTATTCTTTAGCTTACAAAACCTTTTCTCATCCAATGGCTTGGTGAATATATCGGCAAGTTGATCTTCGGTGCCTACACTCTCAATGCAAATATCCCCTTTTTATTGGTGATCTCTTATGAAATGGTGATGGACATCAATGTGCTTTGTTCTTGCATGTTGAACCGGATTGTTGGTCAACTTGATAGCACTCTCATTGTCACAAAGCAATGGCACTTTCTTGAACTTGATTCCAAAGTCACTCAAGGTGGCCTTCATCCAAAGTATTTGTGCACAACAACTACCGGTGGATATGTATTCGGCTTCGGTGGTTGATAATGCAACACTATTTTGCTTCTTTGATGACCATGAAATAAGTGATCTTCCCAACAATTGACATGTGCCTAAGGTGCTCTTCCTTTCAACCTTGCATCCCGCATAATCCAAGTTGGAGTAACCAACTAGCTCAAACTTTGCTCCTTTGGGATACCACAAACCAATATTTTGTGTATGCTTCAAGTACCTCAATATTCTCTTTGTAGCCTTCAAATGACTTTCTCTTGGTGAGGCTTGAAATCTTGCACACATGCATACACTAAACATGACATCTGGCCTTGATGCGGTCACATAGAGTAGGCTTCCAATCATAGACTGATACAATTTTTGATCTATCATATTGACACTTGCATCACTATCCAAGTTGCCATTTGTTTCCATTGGTGTGCTAATGGCTTTGCTATCACTCATGCCAAACTTCTTGATCATGTCCTTGATATACCTGTCTTGACTCACAAATGTATCATTCTTCAATTGTTTGATTTGAAAACCAAGGAAGTAACTTAACTCTCCAATCATGGACATCTCAAACTCATTAGCCATCATCTTTCCAAACTCATCACAAAAGTCTTGATTGGTTGATCCAAATATGATGTCATCAACATAGATTTGCAACATAAATAAATCTTTTCCAATCTTCTTGATGAAAAGAGTGGTGTCAACTTTGCCTATTATGAACCCTTTAGAGAGTAGGAAGTCTCTCAATCTCTCATACCATGCTCTAGGTGCTTGCTTCAAGCCATACAATGTCTTCTTCAACTTGTACACATGGTCGGGCTTCTTGTCATCTTTAAAACCGGGAGGTTGCTCAACATATACTTCTTCATTGATGTAACCATTGATTAATGCACTCTTAACATCCATTTCATAGAGCTTTATGTTGTGGGCACAAGCATAGGCTAGCAAGATCCTAATTGCTTCCAATCTAGCAACCGAGGCATATGTTTCTCCAAAGTCAAGACCTTCAACTTATGTATAGCCTTGTGCTACCAATCTTGCTTTGTTCCTTACTACTATCCCATCTTGATCTTGCTTGTTTTTAAAGACCCATTTGGTTCCAATCACATTGTGTCCCTTTGGTCTCTCTACTAATTCACATACTTGATTTCTTGTGAAATTATTCAATTCTTCATGCATAGCATTCACCCAATCAACATACATGTTCTTCATAGCATTTGAAAGTTGAATGCCTCTAACATCTTCCAAGTTCTTATTCTCTACTTGTGAACCCTTAGTTTTATCAAATTCAACATCATGAACTTCCTCAAGAGTACCACTATCCAAATTCCAAACTCTATATGCTTTGCTTGTAGTGGAATAACCAAGTAGGAATTCTTCATCACATTTCTTGTCAAACTTACCCAATCTAGTGCCTTTCTTTAAGATATAGCATTTGCAGCCAAAGACCTAAAAATATGCAATGTTGGGCTTTCTACCATTTAAGAGCTCATATGGTGTCTTCTCTTTCAATGGGTGACAATAGAGGCGGTTGCTACAATAGCAAGCCATGTTGATAGCTTTGGCCTAAAAGGATTGACTCACATTGTACTCACTAAGCATAGACCTTGTCATATCAATAAGTGTCCTATTCTTCCTCTCAACAAGGCCATTTAATTGTGGAGTGTACTTGACCGAGAATTGATGTCTAATTCCAAATTCATCACACGACTCATCAATTCTAGTGTTCTTGAACTCACTACCATTGTCACTTCTAACTCTCTTGATGGTTGTTTCAAACTCATTGTGAATGCCCTTGACAAATGATTTGAATGTTGCAAACACATCACTTTTGTCCACTAGAAAGAATGCTCATGTGTATCTAGTATAATCATCCACTTTCACAAAGCCATATTTGTTACCACCAATGCTAGTGTATTGAGTTGGCCCAAATAAATCCATGTGCAATAACTCAAATGCTTTACTAGTGCTCATCATGCTTTTCTTTGGATGGGTGTTTGCAACTTGTTTACCGGCTTGACAAGAGCTACAAAGTTTATCCTTCTCAAACACAACATCTTTCAAGCCTCTAAGCAAGTCATGCTTAACCAATCTATTCAATTGTTTCATTCCAACATGACCAAGCCTTCTATGTCATAACCAACCTATGCTAGACTTAGTGAACAAACATGTATATAATTTAGCTTCACTAGCATTGAAATCAACCAAGTATAGATTCTCATATCTAAAGCCTTTGAAGATCAAGTTAGATCCATCTACACTTATGATCTTTACATCATCTACCCCAAATATGCACTTGAATCTAAGATCACACAATTGAGCCACGGATAGCAAATTGAAGTTTAAGCTCTCTACTAGCAGCACATTAGAAATGCTCATGTCATTGGATATTGTAATCTTACCAAGCCCTTTGACTTTGCCTTTGCCATTGTCACCAAATGTGATACTATCATAACCATCATTGCCATTGATGTTGATTGAGTTGAACATTCTAGCATCACCGGTCATCTATTGAGTGCACCCACTATCAAGAACCCAATGTCTTTCTCCGGCTTTATAATTGACCTATAAAAAAGATCAATTCTTTTTAGGTACCCAAACTTGCTTGGTCATTGAAGGTTAGTTACTAAGCTCTTTGGTGCCCAAATGGCTTTCTCCTTTGAGCCCATCCATGGTTTACCAATGAACTTAGCCTTCACACCATTTGTACTCTTAGTAAGCACATAGAAAGAATTAATCTTAATTGAGGATACATTAGCATTTTTGCTCTTGTTCTTGCACTTATGCTCTTTATGACCAACTTGCTTGCAACTAGTGCAAAACTGACCATTGTTCTTCACAAAACTAGTCTTGTGAGGAGTAAAGGTCGCCTTGTATTTCTTGGGGGTATAGCCTAATCCCTCTTTGTAGAGAGAAGCTCTTTGGCTACCCAAGCACATAAGCAAGCGGTCTTCACCACCATAGGCCTTAGCCAAGGTGTGAGTGAGCTTATTGACCTCATTCTTGAGGTTCTCATTCTCAACCATTAGTGAGGCATCACAAGTGAAACCATCACTACTAGATGAGATGAAAGTAGAAGTACTACAAGAAGGGTTAGTGGGAGCAACAATGATAGGCATAGATAATGATTTATCAATTATATCACAAGTTAAGCCTACATTACAAGTTTCAACATGCTTCTTTTTATTTTGCTCGTCAAGCAAAGAGGAATGAGCCTTTTAAGCTTTTTGTGAGCCTTGCCAAGCTTATCATGGGCTTCCTCTAGCCTCTCATGAGATGCATTGAGCTCATCAAAAGCTTGCTTAAGAGCTTTTAGTTCCTTACACAAGCTTTTGCATTCCTGAAAGCTCTAGTTTGGTTTTGGTGAATTGATGAACCCTAAGTGCTAACCTAGTTTATCAAGTGATCATGAGATAGGTAGCACACTTCAAGTGGAGAAGCTAATGAAGATCATAACATGACAATGGTGATGGCATGGCAATGATCAAGAGCTTAAACTTGAAAAGAAGAAAGAGAAAAACAAAAAGCTCAAGGCAAAGGTATAATTTATAGGAGCTATTTTGTTTTGGTGATCAAGACACTTAGAGAGTGTGATCACATTTAGGTTTGATAGCCGTACTATTAAGAGGGGTGAAACTCGTATCAGAATACGGTTATCAAAGTGCCACTAGATGCTCTAACTCATTAGATGTGCATTTAGGATCTAGTGGAATGCTAACACCCTTGATAATATTTGTGAAAATATGCTAACACATGTGCACATGGTGATACACTTGGTGGTTGGCACATTGGAGCAAGGGTGAAGAAGTTAGAAGTGAAAACAGAGGAGATGCCAGCGTCGGTCAAGTGACTGGACGCTGGATCCAAAATCACCGAACACTGACTGCCTACGTCCGGTCGCGTTAACTGGTGGTACAGAGGCTAGGGTTTACCACTAGACGCTAGGTTGTGTCTGGTCGAGGTGGACCAGATGCGTCTGGTCGAGGAAAACCGGTTTTTGACCCTTACTGTACTCGATCGGACGCTGAGGCTCCAGCGTCCGGTCAGTTTTGTCGGAGCGTCCGGTCAGCTTCATAGCCGTTGAAAACTAACGAACAACGTTTGAAGCTAGTGACACGTGGCATCCATCAGTGGACTAGACGCTGAGTCCAGGGTCCGATCAGTTGGACCAGAGCGTCCGGTCAGAGCGCAGTGTGCCCAGTGAAGGGGTACAACGGCTCTATTTCGTGGGGGCTTCTATTTAAGCCCCATGGCCGGCCGTGGCTCATATCTTTGGCCATTTTCATTGACATAGCAACCTTGTGAGCCTAGCCAAAGTCCTCCCACTCATCTCCATCATTGATTCATCATCATAGTGAGATTGGGAGTGATCCAAGTGCATTGCTTGAGTGTTTGTATCTAGAGGCACTTGGTGTTCGTGTTTCGCTGCGGATTTCGCTTGTTACTCTTGGTGGTTGCCGCCACCTAGACGGCTTGGAGCAGCGAGGATCGTTGAGCGGAGGGTGGTGATTGTCTCTGGCTCCGATCGTGGTGATTGTGAGGGGTTCTTGACCTTTCCTCGGCAGAGCGCCAAAAGGTACTCTAGTGAATTGCTCGTGGCTTTTGTGATCCTCATCTTGTGTTGGTTGTGCGGCACCCTATTGAGGGTTTAGTGTTTGAAGCCAATTAGCGCGTGAACCTCTAAGTGAGTGAATCGCCACAACGAGGAGTAGCTTGCCGGCAAGCAAGTGAACCTCGGTAAAAATCATTGTGTTCATCCTTTGATTCCGAGATGATTGGTCTTCATTGTTATTCATCCTTGTGATTGATTGGTTCACTCCTCTACACGGCGGTATAACTATCTTAATCACTCTCTTTACATTATCGCAAACTAGTTGACAAGCTCTTTAGTGTAACTAATTGTGAGAGCTTGCTTGCTTGGTTGATGTGGCTCTTTAATTAGCCTTTGAGAGCACACTAACATAGGGTAGTGTCATACCTCTTGTGTGAATCGACACTATCTAAACTATAATTGTGATAGGTGGCTTGCATTTTGAGTAGGCTAGCGCAACACTTGCTTCGCCTCATAATTGTCTAACTATTTTGTTAAGTATTGTTGTAGAAATTTTTATTACGCTATTCACCCCCCTCTAGCCATTAGGACCTTTCAATTCCCTTCTCTTGATGTTAAAGTGTTCTTTAGCATCTTCTAGCATGTAAAATAGTTCATCCTTAGTAGGTTCATCATCATCACTATCACTATCATTTTCAATTTCATTGTCATGTTCCTCATCACTTCCATCATCACAAATTTGTACCTTAGTGGCCTTAGCCATGAAGCATGATGGAGTGTCGAAGAGAGAAGGCTTCTCATTGATAGCAATGCTTGCAAGTGTCTTGTTCTTGGTGGTCTTGTCATCATCACTATCATCATCATCACTTGAGGAAGCATCACTATCCCAAGTGACCACATATGAACCACCTTTCTTCTTCTTGAAGGTCATCTTGTCCTTATCTTTCTTTTCCTTCTTATCCTTCTTGTTCTTCTTGTTGTCATCATCATTGTAGCTATTTTATGGACATTGAGCAATAAGATGATCTTTGCTTCCACATTTGAAGCACCATCTTGACTCTTCCTTGTTCTTTTATGAAGATTTTTTTCTTCTAGCATGGTACCCATTCTTCATCATAAACTTGCCACATTTCTTGACAAAGAGAGCTATCTTCTCATCATCATCATCATCATCCCATGAATCATTATCTTCACTTGATGTATCTTGCTTTGCCTTGCCCTTAGATGATGTGGCCTTAAATGCCACGCTCTTCTTCTTCTTCTCATCCTTCTTCTCATCTTTCTTCTCCTTCTTTTCTTCTTTCTCATCATCGTCTCTATATGTATCATCGGTCATTATATCTCCTAACACTTAGTTTGGTGTCATGGTGTCAAAACCACTTCTCACTAGAATAGTGACCAATGTGCCAAATCTTGAAGGCAAGCATCTCAAGAACTTGTGGGAGAAGTCCTTGTCCTTCACCTCTTCTCCAAGTGCTTTGAGATCATTGACAAGCATTTGAAGCCTATGAAACATCTCCGGCGCACTCTCATTCTCCTTCATCTTGAAGCTTGTAAACTTCTCTTTGAGAATGTATACCTTTGCACCCTTCACGGCTTGAGTGCCCTCAAATGATTCCTCTAATTTCTTCCATGCCTCATGAGTTCTCTCAATGTTCTTGATTTGCTTAAATGTTCTCTCATCCAAAGCATCATGGATGGCACTAAGTGCAATGTCATTGTTTTAGAGAAGCACTTCTTCGGCGACGGTGGGAGCCTCTTCATCTTCAATCTCAATCTTTATCTCTACCATCTTCCAAACCTTTCTATTGATTGACTTGATATAAGTTGTCATCTTGGCTTTCCAATAAGGATAATTTGAGCCATCAAATTGGGGTGGCTTCTTGGTGTTGTTGATTTGAGCCATTTTTACACCAAAGGTTGTTAAGCCTCAAATCACGGTAACCTCGGCTCTGATACCACTTGAAAGGTCCTAATGGCTAGAGGGGGGATGAATAGCCTATTAAAAATTTCTACAACAACACTTAACAAACCGGTTAGACAATTATGAGGCGAAGCGAGTGTTGCACTAGCCTACTAAAAAAGAAAGCCACCTACCATAATTCTATCCACACAATAACTATGTCACTACACTAAGTTAGTGTGCTCTCAAAGGCTAACTAAAGAGCCACACTAACCAAACTAACAAGCTCTCATAACTAGCTACACTAAAGAGCTTGATAATTAGTTTGCGGTAATGTAGAGAGAGTGAGCAAGATGTTTATACCGCCGAGTCGAGGAATGAACCAATCAATCACAAGAATGAATACCAATGAAGACCAATCACCTTAGAATCAAATGATAAAATAATGATTTTTTACCAAGGTTCACTTGCTTACCGGCAAGCTAGTCCTCGTTGTGGCGATTCACTCACTTGGAGGTTCACGCGCTAATTGGCATCACACGTCAAACCCTCAATAGGGTGCCGCACAATCAACACAAGATGAGGATCACACAAGCCATGAGCAATTCACTAGAGTACCTTTTGGCTCTCCACCGGGGAAAGGTCAAGAACCCCTCACAATCACCACGATCAAAGCCAGAGACAATCACCAACCTCCGCTCGACAATCCTCACTGCTTCAAGCCATCTAGGTGGCGGCAACCACCAAGAGTAACAAGCGAATCCTGCAGCAAAACACGAACACCAAGTGTCTCTAGATGTAATCACTCAAGCAATGCACTTGGATTCTCTCCCAATCTCACAAAGATGATGAATCAATGATGGAGATGAGTGGGAGGGCTTTGGCTAAGCTCACAAGGTTGCTATGTCAATGCAAATGGCCAAGAGAGTGAGCTTGAGCCGGCCATGGGGCTTAAATAGGGAGCCCCCATGAATAGAGCTATTGGGCTCCTTACTGCACTGAACACGGGGCGACCGGACGCTTCGGTCAGATTGACCGGATGCTGGACCTCGTCGTCCGATCATGCGATGCATGCCACGTGTCCCCTCTCTTCAAATACTGAGCGCTCGATCCCAATGGTCAAGTGATGACCGGACACGCTGCTGTGAAGTGACCGTACGCTGGACCTCAGCGTTCGGTCGTTTCTAGTAAGCATCCATAAGCGAGAAATCACGACTGGACATGTCCGGTCATGCTCGACTAGACTCACCTAGCGTCCGATCACTCGGTGTCTCCTCTATGCACTGCCACATCAGTGGGACCGGACGCACCCCTCCAGCGCCCGGTCACTAGGTGACCCAGCGTCCGGTCAGAGACCGACACCAGCGTCTTCGCTGCTTCTACTGACCGGACACGTCGGTCCTTCTGAGACCAGTGTCTGGTCACTCACAGTAACCTCTGTCTTTTCTATATAGGGTGCCGGTGGCACCATCGGACTGTCCACACTCTACGGGTGGACACTCTACCGGTGAAGTTCCTAACTCTTGCTCAAATGTGCCAACCACCAAGTATATCACCTTGTGCACATATGTTAGCATATTTTCACAAACATTTACAAGAGTGTTAGCACTCCACTAGATCCTAAATGCATATGCAATGAGTTAGAGCATCTAGTGGCACTTTGATAACCGCATTTTGATACGAGTTTCACCCCTCTTAATAGTATGACTATCGACCCTAAATGTGATCACACTCACTAAGTGTCTCGATCACCAAAACAAAATGGCTCCTACCATTTATACATTTTCCTTGAGCCTTTTGTTTTTCTCTTTCTTCTTTTCAAGTCCAAGCACTTGATCATCACCATGGCATCACCATTATCATGTTATGATCTTTATTTGCTTCACCACTTGGAATGTGCTACCTATCTCATGATCACTTGATAAACTAGGTTAGCACTTAGGGTTTCATCAATTCACCAAAATCAAACGAGAGCTTTCAACAGTTCTGGACTTTTCTGTATTTCGAGCATGTTAACATCAAAACTAGCTCCTATTGATAACTAGGAAGTTGTAGTGATTTTCTTAAGCTTTGCTTGTGCTTTTGGGCCCTGTGAACTTAGATATATTTAAATAACTATAATAGCAATGTGCTAACCATGGCTCTATTTAAGTATTGTATTTAAATATCCTAACTATTGTTTGCTAAGTATCTAAAGCAGTGTGCTAACCATGGCTTTTCTGTCCTCTCCTCTCCTCTCTTATCTGCTGCTGACCATAGTAGTAGTGTGCTCTCCTCTCTTATCGGTTGCTGACCATATATGCAGTCCTGTCTCTATTTTTTTGGCAAGCAGCGGCTGACCATGGATGATGTTGATGACTTGCATATGTATAACTGAGCATAAGCTCTTTGTCGGTGATGATTTCTTACTAAGTTGAGAGCACCTCCCAAAAAATGCTTCTACTACTACTTCTACTTCGGCCAATGAGTTGTCTTTTTATTTGTTTTAGTTTGGGGGAGGACCTAGTAGTCCTGGGCCAACTAAGAATATAATCTTAGATTTTTCTAGAACCTTCGTCCCTCTCTCTCATCTCTATCTTCCTGTCTGCTCATGAGATGAATAATGTGACTTGAAAACTGAGGCAAAGGGCTTTCGTGCAATGATGATTTGCTAAATCTCATTAATTTGCTGCTGCTTTTGCTGCTGCTATATTGGTGCTACCGCTCTATTCTCTCTTCTAGTGCTACTCCTACTACTTGTTGGTGCTCTCTTCTCTCTTGTCTCTTCTCTGTTCTCTATTTCTGCTACTACTACTACAACAACTATGATTGATGGCTATTTTCTTCACTTCCACTAGGAAATGGGCCCTTGCTATGTTGTTTTCTATAGGAAGAAACCTAGGATTTACATGTCTTGGCATGAGGCTAGTGAACATGTGCTTGGGGTCAGAAATGCTATACACAAGAAGTACAACAACTATGACCATGCACTTAGAGATTTCAATGCCTATATTGGAGCAGCAACTAGCTCCCCTAAACTGGTCCCAGCTGATTGTGGTGAGAGCACCCCCCTCAGGGTGGTAAGAGTGGTTCTTGAAAGAATGTGGTGATTATCAGTCTGATGGTGATGGTGTTTGGACTTTGGATGAGGCTTTCCATGAGCTACAAATGCAACTGCAATACTTAGGCCTATTAGTTTGGATAACACTACTTGTATGTTGGTCCTAATGCAACTCCATCTATAATTTGGTTGTAATGCAACTCCATCTAGAATTCAAATGCACTTGTTCTCTTTTCTTTTCTGTGTTCTATTGCTCCCTGCTTCCTGTCTATTGGCAGTAGCTATATTTTGGTTGTAATGCAGCAATAGGTGGTCTTTATTTTTTTGCAAGCAGCAGCAACTTATACTACCTACTCCTGGATGATGTTCATGACTTGCCTATGTATAGCTGATTTGTTGTTGTTCAATTTTGCTATTATTGATGCCGCTATATTGGTGCTCTCTTCTCTCTTCCCTACTCCTCCTCCTCCTCCTCCTCCTACTACTACTACTACTCTGTTGCTGTCCTACTACATGTCCTACTGCTACTTCTACTACTACTGCTACTACTACTAACTACCACTACCACTACTACTTTTACTACTACTACTACTACTACTACTACTACTACTACTACTACTACTACTACTACTACTACTACTACTACTACTTCTACTACCACAACCACTACCACTACCACCACTACCACTACCACCACCAGCACCACAACCACCACTACAACTACTGATGATATTGCTGTTATCCTACTATTACTACTACTACTACTACTACTACTACTACTACTACTACTACTACTACTACTCTGCTAACACTACTTCTAGTACTGCTGCTACTTGTACTACTAACACTACTTCTAGTACTACTGCTACTACTGCTACTACTACAACCACTACTACTTCTACTACTACTACTCATCCTCCTGCTCCTCCTACTAGTACCACTACCACTACTACTTTTACTACTACTACTACTCCTACTACTTCTATTACCAATACCACTACCACTACCACCACCACCACCACCACTACCACTACCACTACCACTACCACTGCCACTGCCACTGCCACTACTACCACTACCACTGCCACTGCCACTACTACTACTACTACTACTACCACCACCACTACCACTATCACTACTACTTCTACTACCTCTGGTACTTCTACTACTACTTTTATTTGGCAAGCACCAGTTGCAATTTTTTGGCCAACTCTCCTCTCCTCTCTTCTCTTTTGCCTATAATGAAATTGTCCGACTCCATATATTATATGGAATATGAGCTGATGATCAAAATTTGTGATGAACTTGGCATCATTACCAGCCGCCCCTACATTACCTTCACGCACTTCTCTGTTATGATGCCTTTATGCTCCAAGTTCTTGATCAAATGATGATTGACATATTTCTAAGGCCTGACCTACTTCTTTTATTGCTATTTTATTGGATTCATTTATGGCTCGATGATTGACATGTTTCTACTACTGCTGCTGCTACTACTACTCCTACTCCTCCTCCTCCTCCTCCTCCTCCTCCTCCTCCTACTACTAGTAGTAGTAGTAGTAGTAGTAGTAGTAGTAGTAGTAGTAGTAGTAGTAGTAGTAGTAGTAGTAGTAGTAGTAGTAGTAGCTACTTCTATTGTTGTTTTATCAGAACCTTTCTAGCGTCTCTAAAGTCAATCTTCTTCCATGTATTAGAACAAAACACAAAATGACATGGACAACACATGATGCAACCCGAAGCCTTGAGCACAGGGCAACCTTTGAAGAGGTAGAACAAGAGGCACTTACTGAGGAGTAGTTCAATAAGGACCTAGAAAATGATTTAGCAGTGATGCTTAGTCAAGACCCATTCAACGAGGAGGCTGATGAGATTGGAAGAGAGGAAGGGAGAGAAGAGGGAAGAGCAGGAGAGGCTGCTGGAGGCGAAGGAGAATATGATGAAGAAGACGATGATGATGAGGATGAAGAAGAGGCATATGAAAGTCCAGAGGATCCTTTCCCTCCTGAAGTCAGACAGAGGCCAACGGAGGAGGACCTAGACAAGGATTTCGACCCAAACAAGGAGGTACAGATGAAGCCTTATTTTGTAAATTTTGCTAACGCTTTGATTGTTTTATAATTAATAACATTTTGACCTCCCGAATAGGCCCCTCCTCCAAAACTCGAAAGAGATGACAACGTTGGTGACATCTCGTCAGACAAGGCATAACAGAGGAAGGGCGATGGGGGGCAACAACCATAGAGCTAGACAATAGCGCCTCTTCTCCACAACCTGAAGCCATGAAATCGAGTGAAAAGCCAAAGAGGAAATGGGGGAAAAGAAAAAAACAAATATCTAGATAAGGCACTGTATGTGATAACAGAGGTCAGGCTAGTAGGGGAGATCATTGAGCCAGCAGAATACATAGGATGGTTTCGTAACGCGGTCAAGGCAGCAGTAAGAAATGAGTTGAACCCAACAGTCCCAACCTGTAAAGACGTACCAGAAGAGACAAAGCGAACCCTATGGGAGAAAAAGCTATTGGTTAATTTTAGATTTCTAGAGGGATCTCTTACATGGGTAAAACATGTAGCTCTAAAGCAAATGGGAGAGTCATTCCGATGTTGGAAGTTGGACCTCAACAAGTGGTTTATCTAAAAGGGGTTAACCCCCTTCCATGAGTTCAGCCACATAAGTCCTAGTCAATAGGAGGAACTCGTGGTTCAGAAGACTACACCGGTGGCATTGGCCCTCAGTGCCCGTAACACCGAGCTAGCGAAGAAGAACATGCACTGCCATCGCCTAGGTCCCAGTAGCTACCTTGGCAAGGAGGCGGTGTTTAGAAAGATGGAGGAAGAGGCCGCTGAATCCGGGGCATACAACTTGAAGGGGGGTTTTAGGCGTGCAAGTAACTGGATCCTAGGAAGGAGTCTAGAAGGATCCAGCGCGCTAAAGTTTGATAACCCGAAGACCAAACAGGCAGTATCGAAGATACTGAAATATGGTGAAGAGAAAGAGAAGGGCTCATTCAAGGCTTCTAGAGAGAGGAACGAGCTTAGCCTTGCCCTAGGAAACCTCAAGCACACAGGCCATGTTAGGAGGTTAGGGAAAAGAACGACGTAGAAGTATGGATTCAAAGAGGATAGACACATGTATAAGAAACATGGCAGAGACCGAAAGGCTAGTCTTAAGGTCCAAGTAAAGGCTCTAGTTGTAAAGGCGCTAGAGGAGCAAGGGTTGTCTACAGAGCCACTAATAGTAATGGCTCCACCAAGAGAATTGGCATTAGTTGCTAGCCCTCCAGAAGTTCCTAGCAACCAAGGTTCCACTATAGCCACAACCCACATCGATCGCATATGGGTACCAACTACTTGCACCTTGGTGGTTCTCATTGGTAGGCAAAACACTATGATGGAGGTGGCAATGGGTGTGGCACATCCTCCTGGCGGCCAGCATCACAATAATAGGATCCTGCCGGACTACACTAGGGTAGAGGTGCATACCGTGAAGCCCGAATTCATGCAGTGGCGCATAGACCACCCAACTCCTGATGGACAGTAGTTTCTTAGAGAAGTAATGAACTAGTCCATCCTGTGGCACAAACGAGACATTATATTGACTGCTTCTTCGCTGCATGTTGAACGTGTGGAGGGAGTCCTTGAGGAGGGGGAGATACTTTCACCGTCTCGTGACCACCACTTGCCTGAGATGCCATAGTCTTCCTCACCTCCTAGCGAGTAGATGCCACAACCTTCTCCACCTCATAAAGAGCAAGGGCCTGATGAGATGCCACAGCCTTCTTCGCCTATGAAGGAGCAAGGGCCTGATGTAGACCTAGTACATGAACAACAAGAAGGTGCTCGCAAGGAGCTAGAAATTCATAAACAGATTCCAATTACCATAAGGCCAATTTATACGTCGATAAAAGGCATAACATCGACACACAAGTGGTATTCTCATGATCAGTTTAAGCCTAAGAACCAAGTCAAAGAAGTCCTAGCATCTGATGAGGCCCTCAGCCGCAACTGGCAATCGACAAAGAGGTATCCAAATGTTGATGCCACCAAATGGTCCAAGGATTACCCGAGAACCTATGAAAGAGGCAAGCCCTTTCTACCAAACTGGGACATCCAGCGCTTACCACTTGAAATGAAAAGGTTCCATGATTGGTACTTGCGTGTTCTCCAAACGAAAATACTTATCATACAAGCACGCTTCACCCCCAACACATTTGGAGGCCCAAAAGGGAAAATTGTCTTTGACTTTAATGACATGTAGACAACCTTTCATCTTAGAGAAATGGAAATGAATCTAGTTCGCACATGGTGCCTGTAAGTCCTTGTCCTCTTCATGTGATATGATTCTAATCTTTGGATTTTGTTATAACTAACCGACGCCATGATTTGTAGAATGCAAGTGCATAATTCAAAACAAATGCCAAGTGTGTGAGATGGGTACTTAGACCCTCAATGCATAGCACAGATGAACTTTAGTTATGCCAAACAGTGGGCACTGGATTGCAAAGAGCTAGCTGCTGCAGAGACCATTGAGGAGAAAGAGAAAATCCAGAATAAGGAAATAAGGGAGGTGTCCCTTAAGGTTGCGGCGTACATTTCCCTAGCTTTGAAAAATCTCCAACACAACACCGCTATATGGCTGCCATACAACTTCGAGTAAGTTCAACTGTATACTTAAAGCTTTTAGAATACATATTGTTTTGTTCAATGCAAAAGAGCTTATCCATTTCTATGATTAAATTCATGCAGCAACCACTGGATTGCTATAGGCGTCGATGTCGAGATGGGCATGGTGTGAGTCTTTGATTCAATAGATAAGGACCCAAGCTATGGGGGATATGACCCCTGATATCATAAGACAAGACATGGGCCGCACCATCAGAGGTGGCCTAGCCCACAAGATCGAGGCATGCACGGCACTGATCGATGTGCACCGCAAGATATTGTATAGTACCAAATAGGATACTTTTCTTGTAACCCTACCCCTCTAGAGTATATAAGGAGAGGCAGGGGTCCCCTAGTCGACATCTACATACATCTCATATTCAATACAATACAACAAAGACACATGACGTAGGGTATTACGTCGATCAGACGGCCTGAACCTGTCTAAATCGCTGTCTCTGCGCCTTGTGTCACCATCCAATTTTTTATCACGTGCACCCCCACCGACAAATCTACCATCGCGGGATACCCCTCGATGGACTACCAAGCATCTTTTGTTGACAGTTGGCGCGCCAGGTAGGGGTGTGCATGCTGATTCCATGGCGAACTAGATGGGATCTCAAGACTTATGTCCTGGCAAGATCGACTTTCATCTTGCCTGCGATGTCAACACAGAGATTTGCCGCCGAACTCAAGTCATCGTGCGAAGACCAACAGCCCAGATCAAAGACTCGTGTGGTCATGCAACAATCAAACCCAGCGTATGCTCCGATTAAGGTGAAGGCATTGGACGAGTACAAGAAGGCGCCAGATCTAGCCAACAAGCAGCGACAAGCAGACAATGAAGGAATCTATACACCATGCAAGCTAATCAAATTAGTATGGGCATACTCATGCGCGTGTGTGTACACCAAATTATTTCTTTGGTTGTACTCGGTGCTTTTGGGAGATCTGGCTACATACAAGCACGAGTCGATCAAGCCTTCATTGAGTAGCAAGCGAACCGTCCGAGTCGTCAAGCGAGCCGTTCACGCCGCATCTATCTACTCGGACATCATGACTCACCGGCTCCTCTACTCCACTCGACGTCAATCAAGCTAAGTCATGCTTTAATATTTTTCTAAATATTCTCCAATCTTTGTATATCGCCATAATGTTTCTCCGAGTTGTTTTCTCCATGTTTGCTCTCCAAATGATTTTCTTTCATGTATACCATCTTAAAGATGACATACAGCTATGTCTAAGTCAAATCCACGAATAGTCATGTTGATGCTCGGATGTCCCTAGAGACGGCCCTATCTCCGACTCCTCCCTACACGTGCACGAGCGTCTGCCCTCTGCATTATGGGTGGTCGGCAGCGGCTCCTTAGCGACGCTTTGTTCTTCCTACACGTACACGGGCTCCGCGCTCCGCGTTATGGTTAATAGGCTAGCTAGGGCTAGAGACTCAGCTACACACTAACTGGTCATGCGGTTTGTATTAAATATAAATATATCTCTAGAATAATACTAAGTGTTCATACCAACTGATCGCCAAGCTGCATACGCTATTTCATCACCATTTGTTGATTCTTCTCTAGAGTTCATATATTTTTACATCATGTACTATCCGTTCTACATATTTGTATTGCAGGATCATCATCCAGGTGATCGGACCACCTGGTGCTTGGACTTCTCCACCGATCAACTGGTTGAACCGTTAGGTCCATGGACTTCATCACCGACCAGTTGATCAGACTGTTCGCCGGTCGCTTCTACTCAATGCTCACTTCACCGCCGATCAGTTGACTGGACTGTTCGTCGCTCGTGCTTCATCATCAGCTACGCCGGAAACTCCTCGTCTCCTCGGTGCTCGGACATCGCCAGCTACGCCGGGGACTCCTCGGTGCTCGGACATCGCCAGCTACGTCGGGGACTCCTCGGTGCTCGGACATCGCTAGCTATGCCGGGGACTCCTCGGTGCTCAGACATCGCCAGCTACTTCGGGGACTCCTCGGTGCTCGGACATCGCCAGCTACGTCGGGGACTCCTCGGTGCTTGGACATCGCCAGCTACGCCGGGGACTCCTCGGTGTTTGGATTCTTCGTGCAGGCATCGCCAGCTAAGCTGAGGACTCCCTTGATGGTCGGATCTTGCTATGTCTCATCGGTGTGCTATCAAGCTGCTCCATGTTGTTCGGATCATGGTGCTGATCTTGGGCAGCATGTCTGAGGTCTTGATACACGCATGTCAGATGACGTCGGTAAGCTTTCAGACTTCTTTTCTTTGACCCTGCTACAAGATTCATTCTTCATCTTCCAGCAGGCTCGGGGACTAAGTGGCTACACTTCACCTGACGGTGAATGTAGTGCTTATTTCTTGATTTACCATCCTTGTTGATGGAGTCTAAGTGGCTACACTTCTTATAAGTGGAAGAATTTTCAAATTTTATCTTGAGCCTCTTACATCCTTCTAGCAAGCCTTACTTGGCTAAGTCTGAGGTCTCCTACCCAGTTAAACTGATCGGCATTGACCTTTACCGCCCGGATCACCAGTTAAACTGATCGGCTTCACGTCAAAGTGCTCGGACTTGTTCAAGACAGCGTTGCTCAAAGGATACAAGGCGCTCGAGGACTAGCTATGGGGGATATGACCCCGGATATCCATAAGATAAGACATGGGCCGGCATTACAAATCGATTTGTAGTGGCGGCTGGTGTCATCAGCCACCTCTACAAATCGATTTGTAGGGGCGGCTTGAGAACAGCTCCTACAAACCGGCCATTTGTAGCAACGGTTAGATAGGGACGGCTGACCAAATCGTTCCTACAACCCTCTTTAGCTGCTCCTAAATCAGTTGGAAACTAATCTGCATTTGGTTTCTTGCCATTTGTACAACACACTGAACGGGTGAAGGGACATTTAGATTTAGCTTTCTTATATAACTAAATAGCTAAGTTGTTTACTTATCTATTAATGGAAAGGTAGATTAAGGAACTCTAGAGAGGCTTGGGAAGTACCTTATTGCAGGATTCTTGCGGTAGAGAAGTGCAGTGTGCAGCTCTGCCTCATGACGAAGATCGCGGAGGCAGGCAGCAAGGAGAGGAAGAGAGAACTGTGAGGTGGAGATGGTAGCACCACAGCGGACAACAGCGCACAAACAGGCGACGAGAGCAAGCCAAGGGAATGAGGGGGGCAGATCGTACTGGTGCCAGTCGACACATACCGTCTGTCCATGTCTCGCGCCGCCCTTTCGCCGACGTGGCGCCGCTGCCCCCACGCCCCACTCTATTCGCTCATGCCCCACTCGATTCGCCTACACTAACATGTGCTGCCAGCGTTGCCCGCGCAGCCCGTACCTGCGGGGGAGGATGGAGGAGGTGTAGGTGCAGCCCGCAGGGACGATGAAGCAACGAGAGGAAGCCTCGCCGTGGAGGGGACATGTCCTCAGCTGAGCGGGTTCGTGGCTTAATGGGTTAGGAGACCTGCTACGAGCCGATCGAACGGTCTATATGGTGCTCTCGCTAGATCCAACAGTTCACGGGCTAACAGGTGATGTAGCCTTATCGGGTGGCCGCGGTTTGTCTCAGTTAACGGGCTAACGGTCTGCGCGGCTGGTACACTCGGCCACTGTAGTACGGCTGATTTTGGATGATTTAACCGTATTCTGTAAGAGAGAATAAGCTGAAACAATCCAAAAATAGGTCAGCCGAACACCCACTATATTATAGAGATTGTGGTTGCTCTCGGAGTATGTAGACACGCCCAGGCTCGAGACTTCGAGAGATGGAACCGGCACGATGACGCCATCACATCGCAAATACCAAATGCTGCAAGCCCTGCAATGCAACGCGCTATTGGAGACGAGTGCTGCCAGCCATCTCCAAAGCACACAGGAACCGAAGGCGACAAACTGAAGACGTTACCAAGAAAATCCAATACAAACCATTTTATTCAGCTCCAGAACGTGCACGAGGCAACACGGCGCTGCCGCTGCACGTACGACAGACGACAGATCGATACAAGGATGCACAACAACTCAACCCAAGCACATGACACAACACAACAACGACGAACTCACGAACACGATTGCTCTGCTGCCTGATCTGCTGATCACCTACGACCAACAGAACCATACGAAACACTGTTACCAGCAACTGGATATCCATGCAGCTAGCAATCCGTATCCTACTCGATGCCGAACCTCTTCTTCATCCCGCAGATGAACTCGTAGACCTTCTCAGGCGGGTACAGGTTCTTGGCGACGCTTGGGCGTTCAGCGCAGCGCTTGGCCCACACGGCCAGCTTGGGGCACTCCTTCTCGACGCTGAGGTCCCCGAACCGCTCGTAGGTGAGGAACCACGACGTGAACGGCACGAGCGCGACGTCGACGAAGCCGAAAGCCTCCCCGCCGAAGAAGCGTCCCTCCCCGAGGGCGCCCTCCAGCGTGCGGAGGATCTCGACCATCTCCGTCCGCGCCTGCGCGTGGCCGTCCCCCTTGAGCTTCCACAGCCGGGTGCCGCAGTCGTAGAGCTTCTTGTCCATGTAGTCCGCCCAGAACCGGGCCTGCGCGCGCGCGTAGGGGTCGCCGGCGGGGAGCAGCGCCGGCGTCGCCGGGAACGCCTCGTCCAGGTACTGCACGATGATGAGGGACTCGCAGACGGGGCGGCCGGCGTGGAGCAGCACGGGGATCTTCTTGTGCACCGGGTTGGCGCGGAGCAGGAGCTCGCTCTTGTTCGCCAGGTCCTGCTCTAGGTACTCGTAGGAGAGGCCCTTCTCGTCCAGCGCGATCCGGCAGCGCTGCCCGAATGGGCTCACCCAGAAGTCCAGCAGCTGCAGACCCTGCTTCTTCTCCCCGGCCATGTCGTCTTCTTCTCGCTCTCGATCGACTCGCGTGCTAGCTGCGTGTGTGGGTTTGTGAGCGTGCACTCATGCTCGTGCAGTGACCAATGGCGGATCGATGGTACCTGTGGAGGTGAGGATCGATGAGGGCTCTTGCTTTATTTATAGGATAGGTTCCGAGCTGAGAGCGAGGGGTGGAGCTGGAGGCTGGAGCAGAGCTCGCTCGAGCCAGTGTGGTCGAGGAGGTTCCGGAAACTCTGGCCTCGTGTGTGGGTGGGTCAACCGCGACGACGATGGGACTATGGGAGTAGTCACACGCGCCCGAGGAAATCTCAGAGTACTACTGCGTGCGGCTAGTGTGTCTCGGCGGGAAAGATCGCGCGGAGATGCATTTCATGCCAGCGGTGTCACGGGTGACGTCACGGGGGTTGCCTCTGGTCTCGTGCACGCGGACATGCACGCGACGGCCGATGCCTGGCACGGGTTGCAGGCCGTGGTGGCCACAGAAGATCGGGCCTGCCATTCCGGATATGTCACGGGTGATGTCACGGGGGTTGCCTCTGGTCTCGTGCACGCGGACATATGCACGCGACGGCTGATGCCTGGCAGGGGTTGCAGGGCGTGGTGGCCACAGAAGATCGGGACTGCCATCCCCTCATCCGGAATAGATGGCCGTATGGGATGACGACAGGGAAATTGGATTTGCGAGTGCTTCCATGCCCTGCCGCCTGCGAACCTGCTGGATCCGGACCGGCCATGCCGATTTCGTCGTAGTGCGTTGGTCCGGGGCGTTGCCAAATGCGAACATGCCTGTCCATTCTAGTTTACTCGCAGTAGTACTACGAAACGGCTGCTTGTTTTCTAGTACTTTCGTCTACGGTTAGCCACGCTGGAAGTGGAAGTTAAGCGCGCCACCGTTTTTGGTGTGTGTTTGATTCAAGTCATCACAGCACGGACACGGCGATACGTGTCCGGCTCCGCTTGCTGTCACGGCGTGCGTCATGGCCTCATGGGTAACCCCTGCGATCCAGCACGCCGTGTGCGTGCGGTGCGCCGATGGAGCGTCCGCCACCGGGGCAGGAGTGAACGAATGCTTTGCAGGCTGGGGCTGAAACGATCGTATACGATACGATCGTGGATTATTACTGCTGATCGATTGGTGTAAGAGAAAAATACTATTCTAGCTAAAAATTTATGATTGTTTACGATCAAGCGAACTTGCTCCGATGATCCAGAGCTGGTAAGGCAGGCTAATAAATTCGAGCCAACAGGGTGCCTAGCCGGCCAATGCCTCTGCTGTGTGCTGATTTCCTCTCTGCGAGTGCAGGTAGGCGTGTACGTCTACGTGCAGCATCTCTCGGCCTCCGCCGCGTTCTTGTCTTGCAGGGGACACATTTGCAGCGGTGGCCGGCCACAGCCCAGAGCCCACAGAGGATCTGGGCAGGCGATTCCCCGCGGGGATGCAATATGGGGTGACGTAGTGCACTTTGTGTGAAATCTGCAAGCTCTGCACCCAAAGAAGAAAAATATTAAAGAAAAAACAAAAGACTACACAGGGGCACAGGGCTGCGCTGGGCGTGTCATATTTGAAAACCACACACTGAATTTGAACTTGAATCTCAGACCCAACTATAATCCTCGTTGAAAGAAGAAGACTAATAGCCATTCTTTACAAAAAAAAAAGACGCGCATATACGTGTACATGTCCCGTATGAACGCACTATATATATATATATATATATATATATATATATATATATATATATATATATATATATATATATATATATATATCCTGTTACTATAACCATGACCGAAAGAAATATCCGGTAGATTTTAACGTAGATGAACGTACTATATACGTCTCGCTATAGAATTAGTGAACAAATCTCGAGACTAATAAAGTTATCATAGATCTCATTGTCTACGGGTGTATCATCTATCACTAAAAAGAATTGTTTCACTAAATCCTTGAATAAAACTATAAAGTACGAATACACATATCAAGTCGAGGGAACACACAAACATCTTGTTTTTTATAAGCCAATAGATCTCGATATTGACGAAGCCACTCTAGATATTATGAACATTGTCGTCCACCACTAAAAATAGTATCGTTAAATCTTAGAACAAATAAAAAAAGCTCCCACCTCAAGTCTTTGACTTCAACCCGGATGGGTTGGTTCACCGTAGGAAACGTAACTATAGCTGATCTATGCTCAGTTCAAAAACAAAAGATACTCCTCTATTATAAATGCACGTCAATTTAATCAAATCTTGGAAAAAAATTGATATAGATATCTATATATTATCAAATACTCCATCCGTCCGTGAATACATGGCACAACTCCGGTGAGAGAACATGCGTGCGCTGTGAGTAACGGCCAGCTGCATGCAGCGTCGGAGCCCAGGAGAAGGACGACACGGCACGTGAACAGCCGCCGATCAGGCGCGCGTGAACAGCCGCCGATCAGGCTGGGCACTTTTCACCCGAAAACCAAAAACCGAGCCGAACCGAATTGAAATATTGTTTTTTCGGTTTTCGGTTTCGGCTTCGGTTTATGGATTCCAGAACTTCGGTCATCAGCTTCAGTTTCGGTTTTTAGCTCAAAACGAACCATAAACCGAGCTCATCAATCTACCGAAGGAACGTCTGAGTCTGGGTCTGTGTGACTGTTTCTCTCCCTCCCGGCTCGGCAGCCCACCTCAACACCCCCCATCCCAAGCAAAGCCCATGAAGGCCCGCCAGTCCACCTCCTCCACCACCCACACCCAGGCACCCACACACTACGAACCTTAACCTACCTACGGCGGCATGGCTGAGTGGCGGCGGCGGGTAGCAGGCAGCGGCGAGGCTTTGCGACTATGAGCAAGGAGCGGGGACGACGCAAACCCAGGCATCCGGTCGTCGAGCGTGTGCGTGGCGCCGTGGCCTACGGGCGGGGGTGGCAGCGCGAGCTTCGAGCAGGGGTAGCGACGCGGCATCACGGCGAGTGGGAGCGGCGCGACTGGCCTGGCGCGCGAGCTCCAGGTAGCTCGGCTGCGCAGCGGGTGGGGGCAGCGTGGCTGTGCGAGCTCTGGGCAACACGGCCTCCGTGCGTCATGGCGACCGGCGAGAAGAAGAAACTTTGGTTGAAACCGAACACCGAACCGATGGAACCGCAACCGAAATCGCCGGTTTCTGTTTCTTACTCAAACCAATTGGTTTCAACCTTTGTCCAAACCGAAGTTTCTTTGAACCGATGAAACCGAGCCAAATTGTCGGTTCCAACCGATTGCCCAGGCTGAGCTGCCGCCCTGTATTCCCGGACTAAAAACAAAAGTAGTAATGCCCTGTATTCATGTACGGAGGGAGTAAATGCTATTAGTTTCATTGTTAAAACATCATTTATTTGATGTTATAAATATTAATAACTTTTCTTTATAAATTTGATCAAACTAAAGCGCTGTTTGGTGGTAGGATTGGTTAACGTAAACATAATGGAATTAAAGCTGTCAATGTTACGGCAACATATAGAATTATGTGATCTGATTTCATTTCCATTTGTGTTACATTTCTACAAACCAAACAACACGTAAGATATATTATATATCAACCAGTGAACGATAGTTCTCAACTTAGAGTGAACGCCGAGGCAAGGCACACGGCAGCCAACTCATCATCAACTTAAAAGTTGAATCAAGAATTGTCCCTAAGTTTCGAGTTTCCAGTAGGGCTTTCCGGATAGACCGAGTTTTCCTACAACATGTCGCTGTTAATGGATTATCGGTCTCCCTGTCAAATCGGATTCGCAATCCAGGGATGAGATCGCATTTCTGCTTTTTTTATATACACTAAAACAGTATTTATTGCTTTTGGTGTTACTTTAATCCGTGTCTTTTACAACGCCAATGAGAAGGAAATAGAACTTCACATCTTTTTTCTAGCTAGCTATGCTATGATGTTTATCTGCATCAACATAAACGATTGCATCAGCTGCAAGCATTTTTTTTATTCTTCTTCCTGGTACTCACCAATGAGAAGCGATAACGACATTGGACTGCTGCTAAAGATAGATCTTTTATTTTAATAAAATCTTTGGGCCATTCACATATCAGTGGCCAGAACAATGTTTGGCAGAATTATGGACGATCTTATGCCGAGAACTTTCCATCTTTTGGGCTCTGATCTCGAGTTCTGTGAACGACATTATGGGCCCAAACGAGCCCAACCTCGGGCCAAATTCCGGCCCATCTAAGATCCCAAACGCCAGCCTCCGAGGCTCCCAGCGAGAAACGACCCAGTCCTGTTAACAAACGCCCGAGTCTTGACCGAACCGGAAGGAGTCGTGTGCCACCGCGTGCGACTCGACTCCGCCACTCGGGTAGTCGGGTGGGTCAGGTCAGCCTCCCCGAAGCTCGGGAGATTTAACTTTTTACCGTTACGAAGATTGGCACCTCTTCAGATAGAATCTCAATGGTTGCCGCTATATTTTCACCAGCAAAAACGAAAAACAGATACAAAAATGCCACATTTACTCACGTGGCACGCCAGCCCTCGCGCCAGCAGGGATCCAAGTCAGCATACGGGTTTCAAATGTCTCTCCTATCCCTGCTCTCTCCTTCTCGTCGCACGACGCGCCTCTCTCCCTCTACTCTCCCTCTCTCTCGCAGCTCGGCGGTGCTACCCTCCCTGCGGTGTGCCCTCTCCCCTCCCTCCACTCTCTCTCTCTCCCTCCTTACCTTGTAAACACTCGCGCTCGAGCAGCAGGCAGCTCCGTGGTCCTCCCCTCCCGGCGGCGTGCTACACCTCCCCTCCCGGCGGCGATCCTCCCTCCCTCTCCCTCAAGCGCACCTCTGACCACGTGGCGAGGAGCTCCTCCGTCTCCTCCTCCGCCAGCGCAGATCTGGGCGAGGAGCTCCTCCCTCTCCTCCTCCGGCGGCTGCGTGGTTGCCGTCGGCGGCCTCAGACGGCAGCTGCCGTGACGAGGCTGTCGAGGTCTGCAGCGAGATGGACGCTAACGATGAAGCCGTGGATGACGAAGCTGACGAACGACGAGGAGCTCCCGCGCCGGGCGCACGTAGACGCCGGTTGCTGGATTCTGTAACAGAGGCGATCGGCACGGCGATGCTGGAGCGGCTGCACGCGTGCCCGCTGAGGCGGAACTGCATGTTGGTTGGGGAAGCCGATGCCACGCACAAGGCGCATCGAGCTAGAGCTCGATGCGCCACCGTCCTCGCCCTCGCCCTCCCCCATGGTCGGCATCAGGAGGGTGATGGAGCTAGCCATGGAGCTATGCGCGGATGGTCGCCGTCGTGGCATGGCGGCTGCTGCGCCTATCCGTGGCCGCTGACACGTGCACCGTGCGTGGGCTGGCGGCCATGGATGGCCAGGCCGCATCCGCCGACAGCATGTTGATTTACGGCACCGATGGGACCTCCGACATCCCTGTAGTGCGCGCGCTCACGTGCTACGTGGCCACGCACCCTAGGCCCGTTCGTGGCGTGCGCATCACTCTCGACTCCTTATACGCGCACGAGTACGCACTCTGGCGCTTGGTCGCAGTTTCGCAGACCTCACCGACCTCCAGAGGCTAGCGTTGTAGGCGAAGGAGGCAAGGCCGAACGTGGTGCGCATGGCGTCGGGCACCCGCCCAGAGAGCTGGTTGTTGCAGGCATCGTGCCAGGTGCGGGCGTTGTCGCCGTCGTCGGGCCAGGGCGCGGGCACCGCCACCTGCCCGGAGCGCCGCCGTCGCCGGGCACGAGCTTCCGTGTTCTGGGCTATGAGCGTGGGCACCGCCAGGGCGCGAGCTGCCAAGGCACGGTGCGATGGTGCCCGGGGCAGCGGCAGAAAACACCGGATCTTCGGGAGCAGAGGCTAGAGCCACCGATGCCGCATCGGTGCTTGGAACGGAGGGGCCTGCGGTCCCAGAGAAACGGACGGCGCTGCCTAAGGCGTACGAAGGCATGGTCAGAGACGCTATTCGGCCATCGAGCCCCCAGGTGCAGCCATTGAGCCTTCAGGTGGTGCCTCCAACTGTAGCGGAGGAGGACGAGGTGGAAGAGATCGAGCGTGACGAACCTCGACCTCAATCCGTTCAAAACCTCTAGAAGCGCGGTGACGAGGTGGTGGTTGTCGAGGAGGACACCACAAGGGAGATGAGGAGACTGAAGTCCGTCCTTAGTGGGGTGATGAAGCAAATCGAGGTCAGTACTTCATCATGAGTGCTTGTCTTTGACGTTGGAGATCGGAGTTCATCATTATCATTGTGCATTTGCAGGGGATAACTCGGACTACCGAGCAGCAGCACCAGCTGATAAAGAGGATGGAGCCCCTCGCCGAGGAGAACAAAAAACTCAAGGCGGTGATGAACCCCATGGAGAGAAACATCCAGAAGGCCTAGCATGAGCGAGACCTTGCAGAGTCCAACACGCGGGACCTGGAATACCAGAAGGGTATCCTATCAGAGCGGCTGGCGATCATGTCCGAGCAGTTGCGGAGCAAGTCTGAGCAGCTGGCCACTGTCGCCGAGCAACTGACGAGTGCTTCCGAGCAGGTAGAGCAGCTACGGAAAGTCTCCGAGCAGAAGAAAGTATGTCGTATCGGCGAATGTGCTTTGTATTACTGAATCGCTATATCTTTGACTATTGTGCTTATAGAGCAAGACGCGGAGCTCGGCCAGCTACGTCAGGCCCTCAAACAACATCGAGAGGAGAAGGCGAAGGAGTCAGAGCGTGCAGACAAACTGGCCGAGGAGCTGAAAGGTGAATACTTCCTAGTTGAAGTTACTGCTGAAGTGGTTTTCTTGTTTGATGGAACCTTGTAATGCTTGCAGGCTGCCGTCATAAAGTCAAGGCATAGTTTGATGTGCTGGTGTAGGAGGCCAGGACCCAAAGGGACAAGTTCGACGCCATAGTCACCGTAGTTAAACCGGTGCTCGACTGTGTCGACCTAGAGGCGGCTCCTTAGCCGGACAGTAGGCCACAGCATTTAGACACCATCATCCAGAGGTGCAAGGTAGCGTGGGAGAACTTCAAGAGCTTCAACTGTGATGCCATTGTTACCGTCGCTACTCACGCCCTTTGCGGTGGTTCGGTCCCACTACACAACCATTGACCTTCAGGCGATGGGGGCCGGATTCGCCGAAGGACTGGGCGAGGCGGAGACCCAACAACTGGAGGATGAGGTGGAGGACGCGGCAAAAAAGTTGCCCGATGATATAGACCTGTTCGGCGAGACAAACGGTGATGACGGAGCTCGGTGATCTGCTCAGATAATATTATCTATAACATCTGGAGAAGGTAGTTAGAGAGCATGGAAAACATTTATGTAGTTGTATAAATGTTATGAAGTGCATGTTTATGCGACGTGTTCATATTTGCGGCGAAAAATCATTGTAGTAACAACCCAATGCAGTTATACGTAGTATAAGTAGCAGCCAAGCAGTTAGTTCGTTACTGTACTCTTTGGCCTCAGCTAGCCCATAGTCCATAACGTCGAGCGCGGAGCCCGTGGACGTATAGTAGGAGCAGACATCACCAAGGAACCGTGGCCGACCACCCATAACGCAGAGCACGGAGCCCGTAGCACGTGTAGGGAGAGATCGGAGACTGGGTCTTCTCCATAGAGCGTAGGGCGGAGCGTGTGCTGCTCGGCGATTGGCGAAATAACTTAGAAATAAACGTAGTGTAAGTGGCATCCGAGCAGTTAGTTCTTTACTGAGCTCTCGGCCTTGGCTAGCCTATAGTCCATAACATCGAGCGCGGAGCCTGTGCATGTGTAGGAGGAACAGGCGTGACTAAGGAACCGCAGCCGACCACCCATAATGTAGAGCACGGAGCCCGTGGCACGTCTAGGGAGAGATTAGAGACTGTGTCTTTTCCATAGAGAACATAGCAGTGTGTGTGCTGCTCACTGATCGGTGAAATATCTTGGAGATTTGGGGAAAAGTCTTTAGCGATTTGGAGAAACATGTTTGGCGAAATACGTTGGTGATTTGGAGAAAACATGTTTGGTGATTGGGAGAAAATGTGTTCGGCATTTTGGAGAAAACGTGTTCGGCATTTCGGAGAAAACGTGTTCGGCGAAAACTTTGGAGATTTGGAGAAACATGGGCTGCGCGGTTATGACGATTTCGTATTGGAGTTTGTGGGGGTATGGCCCCCCGATATCCTCAAGACAAGACATGGGCCGCACCATCAGAGGTGGCCCGGCCCATAAGATCGAGGCGTGCACGACAAGATTACGAGTTGTACTAGATATTGTAATAGTACCAAATATGATACTTTACTTGTAACCCTCCTCCTCCAGACTATATAAGGAGAGGCAGGGGTCCCCCTCAGGGAGGACAATCGATCTACATCTCAATACAATACACCAAGGACATAGGACGTAGGGTATTACGTCGATCAGACGGCCTGAACTTGTCTAAATCGCTGTCTCTGCGCCTTGTGTCACCATCTGGTTCCTAATTACACGCACCGTCTACCGACAATCTACCACCACGGGCACCCCCTCGGTGGACTCCCGACCATATTTCATCGACAGTGGCGCGCCAGGTAGGGGACCCCTTTAGGGGTTGTGCGTGCTGATCTTCCAGCGAATCAGATGGAGATTTTCTTCATCAACATCATCCGCAGCTCCAGTCGACCACGACGACATCCTTCAACGATGCATGTCAACGTCGGCAGGTTGATAACCTGCTCTGCTGGGTGCAGCCGCCGAGCTCCGACCACTAGACCACGTCGACCACGTCCCAAGCGGCTCCGCCGAGCTCTGACCACCAGACCACATCGACCACGTCCCGAGCGGCTCCACCAAGCTCCGACCACCAGACCACGTCGACCACATCCCGAGCAGATCTGCCGAGCTCCGACCACCAGACCACTAGACCACGTCGCAATGATGATTGCCACGAAGAACGACGCTATGACAACCGCAACCACTGTCATAACAGGCCGAAAAGCTCGAGGACCGGACAACTTCATCACCGCTGACCAGATTTTCTATCCAAAGATAAGTACACTTCTAATATTTATATTTAATATAATTTTTCATTACGACGTTTCTCCACAAATGTCCTTGTCATGATTATTCTTCAAATAACGTTTGTCCATGTATACCATCTTAAATATAACATACAGCTATACTTAATGCAAATCCTCGACCAGTCATGTTGACGCTCGATGCCTCCAGAGACGGCCCTGTCTCCGGCTCCTCCCTACACGTGCACGAGTGTCTGCCCTCTGCGTTATGGGTGGTCGGCAGCGGCTCCTTAGCAACGCTTTGTTCTTCCTACACGTGCACGGGCTCCGCGCCCCGCGTTATGGTTCACGGGCTAGCTAGGGCTGGAGACTCAGCTACATACTAACTGGTCGGGCGGTTTATATTAAGTATAAACACAAACTTCATATTAACACTGATGTTTACAAAGCACCAACTGCTTTATCACATCATGCTCATTTGCAAATGACTGCTGAGCGTTGTTTCTTCACTGCTGATTTTTTCTCCATAATTTATTATTTTGTACATCATGTACTACCATTCTACATATTTATATTGCAGAAATTTCGAGCTATGCTCGGGGACTTCGTCGCTCGCTTCTCGACCTACGCTCGAGGATTGCCTCGATCACTCTCCGACCACAGCTCAGGGACTTCATCGCTCGCTTCTCGACCTGTGCTTAGGGACTGCCTCGATCACTCTCTGACCACAGCTCGGGGACTTCATCGCTTGCTTCTCGACCTACGCTCGGGGACTGCCTCAATCACTCTCTGACCATAGCTCGAGGATTTCGTTGCTCGCTCCACGACCTGTGCTCGGGGACTTCCTCGACCACTCTCCGACCACAGCTCAGGGACTTTGCGTCTCAACTACATGCGACTGGCGACTCGCATACAGTTGGGATATTCTTTCTTGTTTAGACCTTGCTACAAGGCTCATACCTCGCCTTCCAGCAAGCTCAGGGACTACATCGGTACGATGCACCTACCGGTGCATCTCGTATCGCCTGTACGATAATTGGATTCTCAACTTAACTGGAAATTCTTTTTAGACCCTGGCACCACGTGCCTACGTCACCTACTACCAGGCTCGGGGACTAAGTGGGCACACTTCACCTTGTGGTGAATGTGCTCGATCTAATGGATCAAACGCCTCTAATTCTACAAGGACGATGGTGTCTCTTTTTGACTCAGAGTCAAAGTGGGCACACTTCGAGGGAAATATTTTTCAAATTTTATCTTGAACCCCTTACATCCTTCTGGCAAGCTCAAGACGACGCTACTCGAAGGATACAAGGTGCTCGGGGACTAGCTGTGGGGGTATGGCCCCCGATATCCTCAAGACAAGACATGGGCCACACCATCAGAGGTGGCTCGACCCATAAGATCGAGACATGCACGGCAAGATTACGAGTTGTACTAGATATTGTAATAGTACCAAATAGGATACTTTACTTGTAACCCTTCTCCTCCAGACTATATAAGGAGAGGCAGGGGTCCCCCTTAGGGAGGACAATCGATCTACATCTCAATATAATACACCAAAGACATAGGACATAGGGTATTACGTCGATCAGACGGCCCGAACCTGTCTAAATCGCTGTCTCTGCGCCTTGTGGCACCATCTGGTTCCTAATTATATGCACCGTCTACCGACAATCTACCACCACGGGCACCCCTCTCGGTGGACTGCCGACCATATTTTGTTGATAGAGTTCATCATGGAGTAGCTGAAAGCTCAACGATCGTAAGTGGAGATTAAACCATAATGGAGAAATAATGGAGACAAATTATGGAGACCAAAACTTTATTCATCATGAAATAGAGAGTACATATCTGTAGCATTTCAAGGATAGAAACGTATAAGGTGCTCAATGTGCCATGAATTGGGGACATCGATTCCGTCTAAGTCACATAGGAGATAAGACCCTAGTCAGGTGACCTCTTTGACGATGTAAGGCCCTTCCCATGGGGAGGAGAGCTTGTGCATCCCTTTGGTTTTTTGTTTTCTATGGAGAACGAGGTCGTCGATAGCAAATGAATGACCTTTGATGTTGCGGTTGTAGTACCTCCTCAAGCCTTCTAGATATTTAGCTGTACGGACGTAAGTGATTAGGCATTCTTCCTTGGCCCTATCGACGTCCTCTATTCGAACAGCTACAGCTTGCTCTTCATCATAATTTACTACCCTAGGTGCTCGGAAGGCAATATTCGTTGGTAGTATGGCTTCTGAGTCGTAAACCAAGAAATATGGAGACATACCAGTGCTGTGACTAGCTTTAGTGCGTAGTCCCCAGACTACAACTGGTAGTTGCTTGAGCCATCTGCCTGGATGCTTTTCTTCTTTCTGATATAGCCTCTTTTTGAGGGCATCAAATATCATGTCATTCGCCCATTCGACCTGGCCGTTGGCTCTAGGGTGGGCAACAGGGACGTATTTGACGGAGATGCATCGGTCTTCGCAGAAGTCCCAAAAGTGATGGCCAGTAAACGTAGTTCCGAGGTCGGTGATGATGCTGTTCGGGAGACCAAATCTATGGATGATATCTTCGAAGAGCTCGACTATTTTCTTTGTAGTAGCCGAGACGAGTGGCTTATACTCGATCCACTTGGAGAACTTGTCGATGGCGACATATACATACCAGAAACAACCCAGCATTGACTTGAAAGGCCCAATCATATCCAGTCCCCAGCATGCAAAGGGGCAGGAACCTAGAATGGTCTGCAGTTCTTGTGCTGACACATGTATCTGCTTGGCGAAAAATTGGCATCCTTCACAATGTCGGACGAGGTCTTTTGCATCGGAGATGGCCGTGGGCTAGTAAAAACTGGCTTAGGAAGCTTTGTCGACCAGTGTTCTCGAGGCCACGTGGTTACCGCAAGAACTAGAGTGAATTTCGAGAAATAGCTTCACTCCATCCTCTTGGGTGATGCATTTTTGTAGTATCCCTTTCTTGGCACTTTTCCTCATCAAGTTGCCGTCCACCAGCACGTATCAGAGCTTATCCTTGGTCGGCGTAATGAACAGAATACCCGCACCAGCACCGTTGATGTTAAGGGCACCATCAAAGTACATCACCCAGTGCTCAGGGCAGGTGGCGGCGATGGACTCTTAGATCTCGGTCCACTCAGCGTTGAAATCAGCAAGCGCCTGAGACTTGATGGTAGGCCTACTTCTAAATTCAATGGAGTAGGTGCCAAGCTCGATAGCCCACTTGATGATACGACCATTGGCCTCTTTGTTGCGGAGGATGTCCCCTAGAGGGAACTCGGTGACCACAATGATCTTGTAATACTCGAAGTAATGGTGGAGCTTACGCGACGTAATTAGAACGGCGTGTAGCAGCTTCTAGACCTGAGGATAATGAGTCTTGGGCTCATTAAGAGCCTCGCTGATTAAATATACCAGACGTTGCACCTTATAGGCGTGTCTAGCCTCCTCACGTTTGACCACAATGGTTGTGCTGGCTATGCGAGAAGTAGCGGCGATATAGATCAGGAGAGTTTCGTCTGGCTGTTGTGCCGTCATGATCGGAGGCTTTGTTAGGAACAACTTAAGCTGCTCAAAGGCTATGTCTGCCTCTTCCGACCAGGAAAAACACTCAGGGGCCTTGAGGAGTTTGAAGAATGGTAGCCCTTTTTCACCGACGCGCGATATGAAGTGGCTTAAAGCAGTCATGCAGCCTATAAGCTTATGTATATCCTTGACGCATGTTGGCTGTTTCATGTTGGTGATGGCGGAGACCTTGTCAGGATTAGGCTCAATGCCTCGTGCGCTGACAATGTTGCCTAGAAGTATACTGGATGGAATTCTAAAGATGCATTTTGAAGGGTTCAGCTTCCATCGGTACCTTTTAAGGTTTGTGAACGTTTCTTCGAGGTTGGCGATAAGATCATGGGCGGTCTTGGATTTGACGACCACATCATCGATGTAAGCTTCGATGTTGCGGCCGATCTGTTGATCGAGGCACATCTGGATAGCCCTTTGATAAGTCACCCCAGCGTTCTTCAGTCCGAAGGACATGGTGATGTAGCAGTACGCATCGAAGGGCGTGATGAACGATGTCTTGATCTGATCTTCTTCCTTGAGGCAAATCTGGTGATAGTCGGAGTAACAATCAAGGAAGGAGAGCAGTTCACAACCGGTGGTGGAATCTACAACCTCGTCTATCTGAGGCAGACCGAAGGGGTCTTTAGGGTAGTGTTTGTTAAGATCAGTGTAATCAACGCATATTCTCCATTCTTTATTCTTTTTTAGAATGAGAACAGGGTTTGCTAACCACTCAGGATAATATACTTCTTTTATGAATCCGGCAGCTAAAAGCCATTTTATTTCTACCCTAATAGCCTCCTTCTTGTCTGGCGTGAATCGGCAGAATTTCTGCTTGATCGGTTTGGCGGTCGGCGAGACATTCAAGGAGTGCTCGATCTTCTCCCGTGGTACCCCTGGCATGTCTACAGGTTTCCAAGCAAACACATCGGCGTTGGCACGTAGGAAGGAGACGAGCGCGCTTTCCTATTTGGGGTCAAGGTGAGCCCCAATCTTCATGGTCTTGGAGGGGTCGTCGAGGCCGAGGCCGACCTCCTTGATTTCCTTAGACTTGGCGGAAGCGCAAGGAGGCTCCAACTCTGGGATCTCCATGTCATCGGTGGACACCGTCTTGGATTTGGTGACCACTCTAGCCATCTAAATGGAGAGGTCAGTGGCTTCGAGGTGGGGGCGAGACTCTCTGTCTCGCAGGCGTAGGCGATGGAGAGGTTGGCCCGTAGGGCCAGGACTCCTGTAGGCGAGGGCATCTTCATCACTAGATATGCATAGTGCGGTATAGCCATGAACTTGGCCAGAGCTGGCCGACCAAGTACGGCGTGGTAGGCGGTGTTGAAGTCAGCGACGTAGAAGTTGATGTGCTCGACGTGGTAGTTGCTTGTCGTGCCGAACTGTACTGGTAGGGTGATCTCTCCAAGCAGTTTGGAGGCCCTGCCAGGTACCACACCCCAAAAGGAGGAGTTGGAGGGTGTGAGATCTGCTAACCCGAGGCCCAGCTCCTTTAGGGATTCAGCGAAGAGGAGAATCAGAGCGCTCCCACCGTCAACGAGTATTTTTTTGAAAAGCACCTTTTAGACGGTTGCGTCGAGAACTCGAGAACGAGGGGGAAACGCCCTATGTAGGGAATGTCCACCCACTGGTTGGCCCTACTGAAGGTGATGGGGACCTCGGACCATGGGCGATAGCTGGGGTTGGTGGCGGCGTCTTCCGTAGTGACGGCGAGCACCCGCTGTGCGGCAAGCTCCCGTTCTCTTCTGCTCTCGGTAGAGGCAAGGCCCCCAAAGATTGTGGTGACCACCTTGTCATGGTCCTAGAAGGCATTGTTATTGCCCCTAGGTGGTCGGCGGCCTCTGGCTCCGTCGTTGGTGTCGTCGTCTAGCTTTTTGTCCTAGAACTCCTTAGTCAAGCCGAGACATTTCTTCATCTTATGTTTGGCGTTCTTGTGGAGAGGCTGTCGAGGAGTTGCGCTTGGCCCAAGGTTCATTGATGGCGGCGGTGATGTGGTCTGGCCGGCGGCGGCGATTTTGGCCAGACTTGGGTCCTTCAGGCCGATTACGGCCGCTGTCACAATGGTAACTGCGGTCGTCGTAGCGGCGGTCGTTGTGGCGTCGATCGTCGGGGCGGTCGTCGTAGCGGCGTGTTGGGCGATGAGTACCCGCATCCTCGTTGAAGCGCACCTGGGCTTCCTTAGTGTCAGCGTACTGGTTGGCGGTCATGATCATCTCGCCAATCCCTGTGGGCGGCTTGCGGTTGAACTTGGAGCGAAGCTCGCGATGGTGGAGTCCTCGGATGAAGGCGGTGATGACCTCAACTTCCGTGAAGTTGGGAATAGAGTTCCACATCTCAGAAAAGCGTTGGATGTAGCTACGGAGAAGCTCGAACGGCTTCTGGTTGATGTGGTTTAGATCATGCTTGGTGCCCGGCCGAGTACACGTAGCCATGTAATTGTCGGTGAAGACTTTTTTTAGCTCTTCCTAGGATCCGATCAAGTCCGAGGCAAGGCTTGTAAACCAGCTCATGGCGGCCGGCGTGAGCATGATGGGAAGATAGTTGGCCATGACACTGGTATCTCCTCTGGCGGCGCGGATAGCAGTGGCGTAAGCCTGTAGCCACTGTGTCGGGTTCATCCTTCCTTCGTAGGGCTTGACCCTAGTGATTTTGAAACCACGGGGCCACTAAAGTGTTCAGAGCGCCCTTGTGAATGCTGGGGCCCCTCGGGGTTGTCGACGCCATCGTCTGCAGCGTTGCCGTCGGTGAGCAGCTAGAGAGCTAAGTTCGGGTTACCGTACTCTTGCTCGTACTCCTAGCGGCGGCAAAATTCATCTTTATGGCGACCGAAGCGGCGTTCGTCAATACATCGTCGTGCATCTCGGAGATTGTTGAGGTACACTCGGACGTCCTGGTCGACCTCCTAGTCAGGTTGGTGGTGATGTTCAATGCGGTTGCCCCTAGCTCCCCCTAGAGGGGTTGCCTATCATCGTGGCGCTTGTCGGTGAAGCAACTTGGGTGGCGATCGGACCTTGAGGCGACTGATCGGTGAATCGAGGTTGTGGAGTAAGAAGGTCTCTGATCTTGGCGGATCTCATTGACCTGGCAATGCGCCGCTTTAAGCATTGCGGCGACCTTGGCGACCTCCAGTGTCTACGGGAGCCGGGCGAGCTCATTGGCGGCCATGGCCAGGTTGGCGCTTGGAGTCTTGTAGATGTCGTGGTCGTCAACGCGGAGGAACTCGTCGTCGAGGTTGCGCTGGAGTGGCGTTCCTTGTGAGTCGAGCTACTGCTCGGCCATTGCAAGGGTCATCTCGTTTGCTCGGCGTTGTGCGCAGTTGACGTTTTGGTTCTCATGAGTGGCGCGTTCCTCCTCGGTTTCGCTGTTCCGAGGGTGGCTGTCGACGCTGACGTTGAAGATTGTGCTGCCACAGAATGGAGGGGGAAGAAGTAGCTCGGTGGTCGTTTCGACGATGGTCTCCGTAGAACCCTGGGACTCGGAGTCTAGATTCTCCTCTGGGATGTTCTAGAGGGACGCTCTGGAGCGTCGGCCAACGTGGAGCATGTGGACGGCCGGCGGAGGCTAGTCGGTGATCTGGTCGGCGAGAGGATGGACATCTCCAACCTGGTCGGTGAATCTGCCCCTCAAGGCATCTTGGTATGTGGCGGCGACATTGGTGAACCCGAAGGGTAGGGCCGTAGCCCCTGGAGTTTTTCGAGCAGCCTCTGATAGATCTGGATCGGAGGGTGGTCGGTGCTGAACCAGAGTGTCCAGAGCCGATTCGGCGATGGAGAGGCAATCGGCGAGCTTCAGGCCAACCCGATCGATAGACACAATCAGATCGTCATTGTTGATCTGCCTCCTCTGGTAGCGAGGAAGCGGGTGGCGAGTCGTCAATGAAGGCGACCTCGGAGGCGGTTCTGAGATCGGACCTGCAGTCGCAGGCGCGGGGTGATCGACGCAGAATCGATTTGCACCGGCTCGAGGAGCTCTCCGACTCCGTCAGCGTTGATGATCCACGAGATCGATCCTACCGTGAATATCTGGCCGGGCTGCGGACGGGACGAAGAGCCTGCGGAAAAAGCCATCTTGTTCGACAATGAAACAGCACGCAAGCCCCTACCTGGCGCGCCAACTGTCGACAGAATATCGTTGGCAGTCTTCCGAGGGGTATCCCACGAAGGTAGATTGATCGGCAGAGAAGCATGTGATCAAGAATAAGAATGCAACAGAGACACACGAGTTAGATAGGTTCAGTTCGTCAGTACGATGTAATACCCTACTGTTGTGGTCTGTTGGTTTGTATTAGCGATTGTATGATATTGCCTGAGTTTGGAGGGGTCCCTGCCCGCCTTATACAGTCCGGGGGGCAGGGTTACAAATCGGTTAGATTTGAGGGATAACCGGAAAGTAATAACAGATTACAGAAATCATGGGATCATACGTATCCTAACAGATCTCGTAGTATCTTCATGATATCTTTCTGGTGTCTTGCGAGAGGCGCCGAGCAGAGTCGTACCCCGCAAGGCTTCGTCCTGTGGGCTGGGTCGTCCCTGGGGGCGCAGCCCATGTGGTCTGCCTTGGGTATCCGGGGTCGTACCCCCATAGTGCCTATGCCCCCAAGGCCTTGGCAGCAGCAAGGCTATGAAAATTCTTATGGGGGTAATTAATAATCATTTTTGCATGTTTTCAGAAAAATATTCTTGTGCCTCAAAATGTTCACATTTTGATAAAAATGCAGGTTATGTCTCCAGTATGTATAGCTCTTATGGCGGATATAGTGGACCCTATGGAAATAACATGTATTCAGGTTATGGAGGAGGTTCTGGCAGTATGTATAGAGGTTCTGGAATGTATGGTGGATCAATGTATGGCGGTGGAATGGGAGGACCCTATGGTGGTTATGGTATGGGCGTGAATCCTTATAATCAGGGACCGAATTCATTTGGGCCCCCTGCACCACCCCCTGGTTCCTGGGTGTCCTTCCTATTCCTACGAGTGGTAATATATGTTTATTATCAACTTACTGCTGATGTAGATGATTAGTTTCAATTGATCATCCACACAACTGTGCATAAATAAGGTCTTTTACAGTGCGTTCATGTCCGTGTTCAAATGCTTTCCAGAACTTAAATTGTTGCTTTACCCCCTAGTCCCTGGCTTGCCTTTATTGTTACACACATGGTGAAGCTAACACATTTGTATTTTACCTGTATTAATAGAACATACATTTTGCTAATACAAAATCAGATTCTTTGTAGTGACTGCCTATCGTTCACGACGCTTTGCATGAGTTGATTTAAAACTATCTTTTGTAGCACTCATCATTCTCCTAACCATTTCTCTTCTTAATTACAGATGCATGGTGTTGTAAATTTCTGTGGGAGGGTTAGCTTCCTTATTAGCCAGAACACTCAGGCATTTCACATGTTCATCACTGCACTTTTGCAGGTATCTTCCGACTAGCGCTTCTACAATTCCTGTTGAATTTACTTCAAGTATATCTCTTGTATTTCCCCTGATGCGATATTATTATTTCTGTAGTTATGTGATCGGGCTGGAATGCTTTATGGTGAGCTTGCAAGATTTGTTCTACGTTTGCTCGGGATCAAAACAAAACCAAAGAAGGGTGGTGTTAAGGGCGCAGGAGCTCCATCATCAGAGGGACGAGGCCAGCAGTTTGTTGAGGCACCGAAAGCTAACTCCTCGTGGGACAGCGTCTGGACTGAGAATGGCAAGGGGAAGTAAGGGCCCGTTTGGGCGCAGTGAGGCAGTTTTTGTGAAAGGAGGATGAGTTTGGTTGTGGAAGAGAAATCTGCCAGTATCTGTTCAGATGCATTTTGCATTTGGATAGAAGGCAAAAACAATGATCCCTTACGCCCTTTGTATTTGTCATGTTCTTCCATAGTGCACATATAGATCTGTCATGGTGGTATAGTAGTTAGTCTGCAATAAGAAATGTGAGCTGGTAAAGCGCTGCTTTCCTAAATTGCCTGCGGCAGTAACTTTTGTACTGAAAAAAGCCGAACACAATATAGAATGTCCTTTATTTGGCATGTTTCAAAATTAAAAAGGAGTTCATTTATCGAGTATTGGCATATGGTGGTGCCAGGTATTAGTACCTGTTCATGGGATAAAAGTACCTTGGAGTTCTTTCTCTTCACATTTCTTTTGCAGCAGGCGATCAAACTGATCATGAGGTTCTGCGGTCAAAGAACCTACCAGTTGAGGTAGTTTCTGGGATTAACTGTAACATGAAGTTGAGGCTTGGACTGACAACCGGAGAGTGTCGTGTTTTCTGTACATATATATCTGGAGGAATGGAGGATAACATAATTGGTCGCCAATGTATATTCTAGTGACTCCGGAGATTTTGCTGTGGCTCGTGCACCAGTATTGTTCTTGTGGAGCATATGGTTCACCCCTTGATTATGTATTGGTTGGTGAAACAGAAAAAATATATATATAGTGTTGGTTATGAACTGTTTTGTCTTGTTCATCGTCCAAGCTCAGTCTCATTTTCTCTTCATATATGTGCTACAAGGATCGGCCGTAACCTTTCAGTCCATTGTTGACTTAAAATGGCAAATTGCACCTTCGTCCCATCGTAAGATGAGCCCATTTGAGCAACGATACTGCCCATACGAATCGCCGCACAAGAACGACCCCTGCTGTGGCCTTATCCGGAAAAAAATTCTATGGATACAGTATCCACGGTGCTCCTATGCATACGTACTCCTGGATGTTTGCCACGTGTACAGACAAATAGATCCAACGGTGCGCAGTCAAAGCCGAGCGGAGGAGGCTGCGGGAGCTTTTTTGAGGCGCACGTTGTTGGGGGTACGTATGCATGCCGGTTGTGGTGGTCTGGTGGATACGGTTTGCATGAATTTTTTTTTCCTACTTATCCTCCCTGCTAAGACCAATCTCGACGGCATTTTTCGAGCCATGCCCAGAAAGCAGGGTGAAAAGTTCTAGTATTCTTTTGTGACAAGATGAAGAGATAAAGCCACTCCAATTCAACAAACCAAACAAAAAAAAATATTTCCAGTTATTTTGGGTGTGTTGCTGCATTTGCTGGATGGAGGTTAGGCAGCGCATGGAGGAAGGGACAGATGATGTCAAGTGGATGAGGAAGCTGTGGAGGAGGCATCCTTCATCCCAACCACCAATAGCTCATCCGTAACCTCTCGCTCCCTTTCTCAGTTTCCTTTGCCAGCGTTCCTCCGTTCCATCCCCACGTACCCCCACATCCTTGTCTCCATGCGGAAACACCTCTCTCACCACCACGCCCACCTATATTACCTGTCACTCCCTGTCGCTCTTAGCCTCCCTCCTTCCTCAACTGCTTCCCGATCCTCCTCGTTTCATCCTTCCCTAGCTAGAGGTACGAACAAACTCATTATCATCATCATCATTTTATTTCTTCAGTTTCAGTGAAATTCATCACTACATGCATATTGTTGATCTCGTATCGTGTATCTCCGACTCTGCCACGTATTTCGATGCTTTTGTAAAAGCACCTGTGTTAAGTCAACTCGGGTGGACAGGTTCCACGGTAAGAAACTCAACCAACTGAGATACGCTTAGTTCGCTGAATTTCTCTAAACTTGATCATGTTTCCCAGTTTGTTCGGACGTGGAAACCGAGAGGACTAATTGATATGTGTTTTTCTTGTATGGTTAGTCCATGTTAACTCAGATAGGTCCTTACCCAAAAAAAAACAGATAGGCTAGGCTGTCATCATATACAAGATACTATACATGCTGCTAGTATTGTCCGGCAGTTCTCAGTTGGTATCCTCCGATATCATTCCCCTGTTTGTCCTCCTCCGTAGAACAGCAATGGTTTTGTTGGTATCCCTTAGTCACTACATACAAGATGTCACAGGTTTATCATCAGTTTGTGAAATCACATCTTACTTTGTTACCTAGTTGACGATGTAGTTTGGCCATGGTGTAGCAAGGCTATTGTATCTTTCCACACTAAGTGCCTCTTCAGAATACTGGAATTTTATAGGAATTTGTCGGGGACCAATACTAGGGTATCCGAAGAGGATGAGCTAATAACCATCAACATTGATTCATCCGAGCAGTCAAGAGCGTGACTACAGCTCCAACCGACCCCCAAGTGCGTAAGATCCGCCTCGCCCGACACCAAGGCCGCGGGCTCCGCCTCGCCTGACCTCTGAGGACTGGCTCCGCCTCTCCCGGCCCCTGAGGGTGGGCTACGCCTCGCCCAACCTTTGGGGACGGGCTCCGCCTCGCCCGACCTCTGAGGGCTGACTCTGCCTCGCTCAGACTCGGAGGGCTAGCTCCGCCTCGCCCGACACTGAGGCCGCGGGCTCCGCCTCGCCCGACCTCTGAGGGCGGGCTCCGCCTCGCCCGACCCTTGGGGGCGGGCTTCGACTCGCCCGACACCGAGGCCACGGGCTCCACCTCGCCCAACCTCTGAGGGCTAGCTCCGTCTCGCTCGACCTCTGAGGGCTGGCTCCGCCTCGCCCGACCTCTAGGGGCGGGCTCCGCCTCGCTCGACCCTTGGGTCTACGCTCCGCCTCACCCAGCCTCTGGCGGGGACTCCGCCTCGAGTGACCTCGAGGCCGGGGGATCCGTCTCGCCCGACAGAGACCTATACCGCCGCCAACTACTCTAGGTCCAAGCGAATGGACCTGGTTCAAAGCTCTGACCCAGGGAGGTGATCGGGACGCCCCGATATAAACCATGGCCGTGACGGGCCATACCTGGGGATTCACATCAGGAACAACGTCGGGCGTACCGGTGTTGTTCTGCCTAACCCTCGTACGAGCACTGACAGGCGCGTCAGTCCACCACGACGTCCGCCAGGACAGAGTAGAGTGCCATGACCAGGAGACGACGCCTGCACATGGCGCCAGTGACGGATAGGGCCACGACGTGGAGCAGTCCCTGTTGACGTCTACAGGGTCGGTGGGACCCGCGTGAAGGAAAAGAAGGACCCGACGATCCTAGAGGACTTCTTCTCATTCTCCTCTTTTCCCTCTACTGTAACCTATGCTTTCCCTTGGCCTATAAAAGGAAAAGCAGGGCGTCCCATAAGGGGCATCGCAACACATCGCATCAATTAGGATTCGAACCCATCGAACCCCGAACCGATCAGAACACATAAGCATATAGCCAGGAAGCGATAGAGCCCTCGGCACCCGTTCGCTCCTCTTACCAGAGACTTGGGACATATCCCTCTCTCGACTGTTTGTAACCCCTACTATAAACTTTTAGTGCTAGTAACACGAGCAGCAGCAACGAACTGGACATAGGGACAGTCTACCCGAACTAGTAGAAACCTCGTGTCCTCTTAGCACACCATCCGAGTCAGACGCGCAATATTAGAAATTTACTAGTTGGTGGCAACTCGAAACACCGACAGCTGGCGCGCCAGGTTGGGGCCTTTTGCACATCTTGACATCCACACCAGGCCTCAGATGGCTAGTCGCAACGTCGGCTGGGTCTCGAGGCGCGCACGTACGCTTCGGGGACCTGGACTTCATCGTCACGACAGAGGGAGAGTTGGTGATAGCTCCCGTCACCGTCCAACCTCACCACTTTGTCGTCCTCGACGCGATCACCGAGGCGCTTGAGGAGCTACAGCTGCACACACCGGAGGCCCGCGCCCCCGGAAGCGACCAGCTTCTTGACTTTGATTACAGGGGGTAGAGCAGCAGCTCGGCGCCTTCCTGGGACCCCAACCGTCCTGAGAGGACTTGCGCCACCTCACCTTCTCGTTCGCCAATGTCATGGCGCAGCTTGCCAGGCGAGAGCCGCTCTCCCTAGAATGCCTCCTCCAGAGCGCCACGATAGCACTCTCGTTCGGTCTCCGTAACGTCGCAGAGACCGTTGACCACCCTGTGGCGCAATGCACGCCTCCATCCCCCGTGAACGACGAGTTTGTGGGGATGACTGAATATGTCGTGGAGTCTTTCCACGACCTCCTCGCGGGAGAATCAGAGTCACCCTCCAGCTCTGACTCCAGCAGGGGGGAGCCATCACCCCCCTTTGTGAGTGTTTCATGGCGGGTACCCCCGAGGGACACATCGAAAGCATCCACAAGGAAGAGGCTACCCTAACGAATGACCTCGATGACGACGTCAGGGGGGTGCAGGGGCCCCGCCTCACCTGCGGGTGGAGCAGCTGAAGGCCCGACACCAAGAGCTTGAGGAAGCATGACTCCAGCTCGAGCAAGAATGCATGGAGCTCGATCGAGAGATCGAGCGCCACGGAAACAGTGGGCATACACGCTCCATGGCCCGCGACGTAAACTGGAGGATCATCGATGATGATGACGCACTCCCACACTTCGCCCAGGCAAGCCAGAACATCGCTGCCGTGATGGCCTTGCTCCATGGCCTTTCGCGAGATTCGCAGGCTACTCGAGCATGAGGTGGCGCAGCAAGCCGAAAGCTCATTGTCTCGATGACACGAGTTCGACGCCAGCCAGCGCACACCCTTGGAGTGACCCAACAAGGACGCATCAATCCACAGGCACCGCAAGGCAGCAGGCTGCACACCATGTTCCTAGTGCATGAGCGTCTCGGCCGCAACCGTGACGCGCGCGACACCCACAGGCGTACCCGTGGCGATGCAGGGGAGGGAGTTAGCCGTGGCTACCACCCTCGTCGTGGCGGACGCTATGACAGTGGCAAGGACCGAAGCCCGAGCCCTGGCCTATCAGGACCTCCGGCCTTCGACTAACACATCCTTAACGTCGTCTTCCCACCATGGTACCGACCACCAACCAACATTCCAAAATACTCTGGGGAAATGAACCTTGGACTATGGCTTGAGGATTATCGGCTTGCTTGCCAAACCAGTGGAGCGGATAATGACGACTTCATTATCCACAACCTTCCATTGTTCCTGGCCGATTTGGCACGAACATGGTTGGAACACCTTTCGCACAACATAATCAAAAGTTGGGCGGACCTAAAAGAGATCTTCGTGGGGAACTTCTAGGGCACGTACAAGAGTCCTGGGAATCCATGAGATCTCAAAAACTACTAACAGAAGGCCAGAGAAAACCTCCATGGGTACATCCGGCGCTTCTCCCGGTAGTGCAATGAGCTGCCTAATGTTGCCGACACCGACATTATAGAAGATTTCCTGTCTAGGACCACCTGCGAGTCCCTGGTTCACAAGCTGGGACATAAGGGCCCGCAAACCACCAAGGAGCTCCTTGACATCACCACCAGCCATGCCTCGGGCGAGGAGGCGGTCGGAGCGATCTTCAACCACCTCAAAGGCAAGGCGAAGCAGGACGAGGACGCCAGCGAAGGCGCCTCCAATCGTCCCATCAAGAAGAAGAACAAGCAGAGGCGCGTGGGCTCGCTTGTGGCCACCACCGACCTCAAGGGGGGCCGAAAGCCCATGGAGGGTACCCTATACCACTTCGAGAAGCTGCTCGAAGGGCCATGCCTAAACCATTCCTTCCCCGACAAGCATCTATACAAGGACTATGGCCTCATGAAGCGGTTCTTGTCCGGAGGCTTCAACAAGGGTGGACATGGGAAGGACCCCGAGCCGACCGTGGACAATGCCGAGGGGAGGGACGGTGGCTTTCCAACGCTGGATGGCTGCCTCATGATCTTCGGAGGGTCGGCGGCCTACGACTCCAAGCGCCGCTAGAAGCTCGTGCGCCGTGAGGTCTATACGCTGAATCGGTCACGCCTGTCTTCCTCCGGTGGTCAGAGTCCACCATAACCTTTGATCGGACCGACCACCCGGAGAGTGTCCCACAACTAGGGAGATATTCACTCGTGGTCAACCCAATCATTGGCACGAAGTAGCTCACCAAGGTACTAATGGATGGAGGCAGCGGCCTCAACATCATGTACACCGAAACGCTTGATGCCATGGGCATCGACCGATCGCATGTCCGACCGACCGAAGCACCTTTCCACGGCATCGTGCCTAGAAAGCAGGCCATGCCACTTGGGCAGATCGATCTGCCCATCACCTTTGGGGATCCATCCAATTATAGGATGGAGACCCTCACCTTCGAGGTGGTTGGGTTCCATGGAACCTACCACGCCATCCTAGGATGTCCATGCGACGCGAAGTTCATGGCCGTCCCTAACTACACCTATCTAAAGCTAAAGATGATGGGGCTGTGTGGGGTCATCACCATTGGCACCTCCTTCCAGCGTGCCTACGAATGCGAGGTTGAGCTGCGATCACGCCGCGGCAATCGTCGCCTCTAAGGAGCTTGCGGCCATTAGGAAGGAGGTCATTGAAGAAGCACCCGACCCCAAGCGGCACCAAGGAGGTCCTCATAGACCCTAGTGGCTCCAAGGGTGAAGTGGTGCGCATTGGCACCACGCTTTCCTCTGAATAGGAAAGCGCGCTCGTCGGCTTCCTCCGCGCCAATAGAGACATCTTTACGTGGAAACCCTTGGACATGTCGGGCATTCTGAGAAAAGTCCTAGAGCATGCCTTGAAGATCAGACCAGGCTCTAAACCAGTGAAGCAGCGCCTATGTCGCTTCAGCAAGGGGAAACATAGGGCCATCGGCGAGGAGATCACGAAGCTATTGGCGGTAGGCTCTCAACAAAAGCGTGTCCAAAGGATCCGTTTCCTTTACCATGCATGGACCAAGTAGTCGACTCTACCTCAGGGTGTGAAACCCTTTGTTTCCTTGATGCATACTCTGGGTACCATCAAATCGCGATGAAAGAGTCCGACCAGCTCGTGACATCTTTCATTACCCTATACGGATCGTTCTGCTACGTCATAATGTCGTTCGGTTTGAAGAACATAGGGGCTACATACCAGCGTTGTATGCTCAAGTGTTTCGAAGATGTCATCAGGCAAACCATTAAGGCCTACATGGATGACATCGTGGTCAAGTCCAAATGGGCTGACCAGGTCATAGCCGACCTTGAGCTGACCTTCGCAAAACTCCGAGCAAACGGCATTAAGCTCAACCCCGAGAAGTGCATTTTTTGGGTCCCGAGGGGTTTGTTGCTTGGTTTCATCATCTCCGAGCATGGCATCGAAGCCAACCCGGAGAAGATCTTAGCCATCACAAGGATGGGCCTGATTCAGAACATGAAGGGGGTACAACGAGTTACAGGGTGCATCACCGTGCTTAGTCGCTTCATCTCGCACCTCGGCGAATGAGGTCTCCCCCTCTATCAGCTTCTGAAGAAGGTCGATGTTTCAAATGGACGCCCAAGGCCCAGGAGACGCTTGACATGGTCAAACATCTCCTAACAAAGGCCTCAATCCTGGTTTCTCCGACTAAGGGTGGGTGTTCGGTTCACGGTTCAGTTTTGGTTTGGTTCTCTCGGTTATTGATGAAATTCGGTTCCTGGAAAATGGGAACCGATCGGTTCCAAAAAAAATTACGAACCGAGCATTTCGGTTCTCGGTTATTTCGGTTCGGTTCCGGTTCTAACCGAACTAACCGAATTTTTTTAGAAGACCTCAGGGCAATAATAAATATACCTGTTGTAAGGCAAATTTATGCAACACTATGTTTATTTTTCATAATAATAATGCATAAAAAATAATAGCAATACAGTAACACAAATATATAGCAGTTCAAATATAAAACACTACACATAAACCAAACATAATCTTACAAATACAAGTAAGTGAAGTATAATTCATGTAATTTGGTTCTTTCGGTTAATTCAGTTAACCGAGAGTAGGAACCGAATTTTTTTCGGTTATTTTGGTTCCTCAATATCAGGAACCGAATAAGGAACCAAAATTTTCGGTTCCGGTTCTCTTTGTTTCGGTTCTGGTTCTTTCGGTTCGGTTTTTGTTTCTCGGTTAAATTTGCCCAGGGCGACCTCTGACCGACGGAGAACCGCTTTTGCTCTACATTGTGGCCACCACACAAGTGGTCAGCGCCACCCTGGTGGTGGAGCGAGAAGAAGAGGGACACGCCCTCAAAGTATAGCGCCCCGTGTACTTTATTAGCGAGGTCTTGTCTGATTCCAGGACCCACTACCCCCAAATCTAGAAGCTCCTCCACGCCGTCCTCATCGCCAAGAGAAAGCTACGCCACTACTTCAAGTCACATCCGGTGATGGTCGTGACGTCCTACCCCTCGGTAAGGTCATCCAAAACTAGGATGCCACGGGAAGAATCACGAAGTGGGCACTCGAGCTGATGGGACAAGGCATCTCGTATGCCTCCTAGACAGCCATCAAGTCCCAAGTGCTGGTTGATTTCGTTGCAGAGTGGACTGAGGTCCAAATGCCGCCAGCAGTCATCGACTAGGAGTACTGGACGATGTACTTCGATGGATCGCTGATGATGAAAGGCGCCGGTGCAGGGCTGGTTTTCGTTTCGCCCCTTGGGGTATGCATGAGGTACATGGTTCGCATCCATTTCCCCTTCTCCAACAATGTGGCTGAATATGAGGCGCTCATCAATGGCCTGCGCATCGCCATCGAGTTGGGTATCTGACGCCTCGACGTTTGGGGTGACTCCCAGCTAGTCATCGACCAAGTCATGAAGGAGTCGAGCAGCCATGACGCCAAGATGGCTGCATACTACCGAGAAGTCCACCAGCTAGAGGACAACTTTGACGGCCTCGAGCTCAATCACATCCCGAGGCATCTCAATGAGGTGGCCGTTGCACTGGCGAAGGTGGTATCTAGCCGAGAGCCGGTGCCGACAAGCGTCTTTGCCAGCAATTAGCACAAATCCTCGGTCCGCTACGAGGAGCCAGAACAAGCCGGTGATGGGCCATCTACCCTGGGCTTAGGGGCTAACTAGCGGTAGGCTCCATCTGACCCCAAGGTCATGGAGCTTGATGAGGGTCCAGTGATAGAGCCCGACCCTCTGGCTAACTGGAGGATGCCTTACCTTGAATACCTTCTCCACGAGGCACTACCGATAGACAAGACGGAGGCTTGATGGCTTGCGCGTCGTGCTAAGTCTTTTGTCCTTGTTAAGGGCGAACTCTACAAGCGAAGCCACACCAGGATCCTATAGCATTGCGTCCCCATCGAGCAAGAGAAGCGGCTGTAGAGCAATATCCACGGTGGGATCTACGGTCACCATGTCACGCCTAGAACCCTGGTCAGAAACGCATTCCGTTAAGGCTTCTACTGGCCAACCACAGCAGCTGACGCCAAACATATTGTGCGCACCTATGAAGGGTGTTAGTACTATGCTCATCAGACCCACCTGTTGGCCCAAGCACTCTAGACGATCCCCATCACGTGGCCATTCGTGGTCTGGGGGCTCAATCTAGTCAAACCTCTCAAAAGAGCGCCTGGGGGCTATACCCACTTGCTTGTCACCATAGACAAGTTTACAAAGTGGATAGAGGCCCTACCAATCTCCCCGATCAAGTCCGAGCTAGCCGTGTTGTTCTTCCTTCATATTGTCCATTGCTTTGGAGTGCCAAACTCCATTATCATGGACAACGGCACGTAGTTCATACGGAAGAAGTTCCTCCAATTCTGTGATGAATATCACATCCGCGTCGATTGGGCCGCCGTAGCGCACCCCCGCACGAACGGGTAGGTCGAGCGTGTAAACAGCATGGTCTTACAGGGCCTCAAGCCTAGGATCTTCAATCAGTTGAACAAGTTTGGTGAACGATGGGTCGCAGATCTTCCCGCGGTGCTCTGGAGCCTAAGGACGACCCACAGCCGGGCCACCGGCTGCACACTATTCTTCATGGTCTACGGTTCCGAGGCAATCCTCCTGACCGACCTCGACTATGGAGAGCCAAGGGTCAGGGCATACGATGAACAGGGAGTCGAGGCATCCCTCGAGGACACCATGGACCAGCTAGATGAAGCGCGTGGCATTGCCCTCCTCCGCTCAGCCAAGTACTAGCAAGCATTATGCCGGTACCACAGTGGTCGAGTCCGAGGTCAGGACTTGAATGTCAGAGACCTGGTCCTCCACCTCATCCAGAGTAGCAAGGACCACCATAAGCTCTCTCCGCCATGGGAGAGACCGTACGTCATTGCAGAGGTGCTCCGATCAGGAGCTTACAAGCTCAAGACCATCGATGGCGGAGTCTTCATCAATGCCTAGAACATCGAGCAGCTACATTGCTTTTACTCTTAATAAACACACACTTTCTCTTATCAGTTCCGCTATCAAACTCCCCGACCTTTATTGACACCCGTCCACAGAAACGACGAGGGGGTCAGGCCTCACTCGGGGGCTAATAAGAGCGTACCAATCCAGTAGACATTCTCTACGCCCGACCCTCTCTCACGTTAAGGCCCAGAAATGAGGTTTGGGAAAACGAATGCTGAGTAAAACTGGTCGGACTACGAGAGACCTACGCCTCAGTGGCCACGACGCCTTTGCTCACCAGCGTGATCAGAGTTCTTTCCATGCCCCAGGCTTTTTTGGCCTTAGTCACAAAAAGTGTCAGTGCGCATCTAAGAGTTTATCCACTTGGCCAACTTTCTTTGTGCTTGACCCCCTATCACGTTAATACCTAGGAGCTAGGGTTGCGGGAACAAGCTCTGAGTATAACTGGTCAGACTGCGAGAAACCTACGCCCCAACAGCTATGGCGCCTTTGCTCACCAGCGTGATCAGAATTTGCTCACCCGCACCCCAAGCTTTACGACCTTAACGACGGAAGGGTTGGAATGCACTAACCTTTTTATACAAAAAGGGGAGAAGGGCTAAAAAGTTGTTTGGCTATAACAAAATTTAAGAGCTGGTCCATTTATTACAGGTTCGCTGCCTGGCTTATCTGCCTAACCAAATTCTTGCGCGGGATGTTCTTATCCTCTATCTCCGTAGGCAAGTCCTGTCCTAGCGGGGAAATACAAGTTGACCGGATGACTTAGCCGCTGCCGAGGGATGAGTAGGGAGCAGCAGGATGCCCCATGCAGGTTATGCCGACCTTGTTACGTACGACGGACTTGGATTCTGCTCGCCATCGAGGTAAGTCCTGTGCTAGCGGGTCACCCAAGTCGATCGAATGATTTGGGCCACTGCCGAGAGACAGGTCACCCTTACTTTATGCGCACTAATTTCGCTATCGAGCTCCCGCCCCCAGTGATGGCAAGGGGTCAGGTCTCGCTCGGGGGCTGGCAAGAGTGTCTACTCGGTAGACATTCTCGATGCCCAACCCCTTTCTCGTGCTAAAACCTAAAGGCAAGGTGTGTGGAAACAAACGCTGGGTCAAATTGGTCGGACTACAAGAAACCTACACCCTAGTGGCTATGACATTTTTGTTCACCAGCATGATCAGAGTTTTTGTCCCCGCACCCCAAGCTTTAGCCTTTGCCTTCTTAGGAAGGGTTTGGAGGGGACCACCTGCGGAATATCCATCGAGGATAGGCTAGCAGCTTGCCCAAAGTCAATCGAACGACTCCGGCCACTACTGAGAGACAGGTAGGGAGCAGCGGGATGTCCCATGCAGGTCACACTAACTCTGTCACGAATGATGGACCCGGACCCCACATGGACATACCTGGTAAGAGCACCCCAAACCCATCACTCGAGTCATCGAGGTAACTTTACCAACCCCCACTTTACTTTTCCAGTACATGAGCATTCATTCATCCACTCTCATACATTCATTCATACATTCATCCATACATTCATCTCATACATCCAAGCATTGCATAAGCAATTATTGCATCACAACGCTTCATGTCACGTCACGAAGCGGTAGTCGTCTCATTCGACATGAGCGGTGACCGATCGAGGTTCGAAGGCCGACGCACGAAGGGATCGAGGCTGCCTTGCGCCAAATAGAGCCAAGGGAGAAACGTAGATGAGCCCCAGTGACCTTGCCCAACCCTGCTCAGAAGCGGACAGGGACATCTAGACCTTTCTCATTTGATCCTAACCTCGAGCCAAGCCCACAGAATCTCCATCGAGGAGAGGCCAGCGGGCCACCTAAGTCGCTCTCTGGAGTGCCACGGCCATCTACCGGGAGGCGGGTTAAGGAGCAGTGGAATCCCACATGAGGGCTATGCTGACCCCGTCAATGAATGACGGGCCTAGATTCCACTCGGACATGCCTATTAGCGAGCTCGCCGAGCGCGACACTCGAGCCATCGAGGCAAGTGTCGTTAGCTTAGCCCCTTTGGTTGTGAAAACCATGGATAGGGTGACGCATGAAACACGACCGATCCCCACTAAGCCCACAGGGCTCGGGAGCTCGAGCCACCCGACCCGAACTTAGGAATCCAACTGACCGGGGTTCAAAGGCCGGCCCACGAAGGGTTCGAGGCCGCCTCGCGTCGAACAGGGCCAGGAGAGAAAACGCAGATGAGCCCCAGCAGCTTTTGCCCGACCCGCTCAGAAGAGGATAGGGTCATCTTGACCTTCTTGTTCGATCCTAACCTTGAGCCAAGCCCATAGAATCTCCATCAAGGAGAGGTCAACAGGCCACCTGTGTCGTTCTCTAGAGCGACATAGGCATCTATCGAGAGGCGGGTTAAGGAGCAGTGGAATGCCACATAAGCGCTATGCTGATCCCATCATGAACAATGGACCCAGATTCCACTTGAACATGCCCGATAGCGAGCTCATCGAGCGCATCACTAGAGCCATTGAGGCAAGTGACGATTAGCTCAACCCATCCGGTTGCGGAAACCACGGACGGGGCGACAATCACAAATACAAGCCGACCCTCGACCGGACCCCAGCTACACGCAGGGGCTCGAGGAAAGTTGGACTCACAAGGAGACCGAAAGCGCGATCGCAGAATGATGGCTCAGATCCTAGGGTGGGGGTACGTATGAAAACAAGAGACGCTTTCTCCTACTAGTTTCGCTATCCTCTCCTCGATCTTTAGTAACACCCGACCCTAGCAATGGCAAGGGGTTGGGTCTCACTCGAGGGCTGATAAGGGTATACATACACCCTTTCTAAAATAGTCACTGTGTTTGACACCCTTCCTCACGTTAAACCTAGTAGCAAGGTCTACGGAAATGAACGACTAAGCAAGGTTGGTCGGACTGCGAGAAACCTACGCCCCAGCGGCTATGGCACTCTTGCTTACCAGCATGATCAGGGTGTCCCTCTTATACCTTGAGCTCTATGGTCTTAACAAACGGAAGGGTCGGAATGCATGAACCCCTTTTCACACATAAAAAGGGAGGAAAAATAAATCTGTTGGCACCAAAACAAAAGAACAGACTTGGTCAAACAAAACAAAATAACAAGTTTGCTTAAATGATACACAAGGGTCAGCACTTGTCCGCTGATTACAAGAATGATCGACTGACCTATTGAACCAACTAACCCCTCCTGGGGAGAACTATGCCTTCGATCCTATCCGCCAGGTCCTACGAAAGAGGAGCCACCGCCGCTTCCATCTCCTCTAGCTCATGGACTTCATAGCCAAGCGTGAAGCCATGGCTCATCATCTCTAGATTGATGATGTCCCCATAGTGAGAACGAGCAATTGCGAAGGATTGATTGACCTCGGCGCGAAGGGCATTCCTCTCGAGCTGGCGCACCCGCACTTTGATCTCGACGACACAGGCCATGAGCGAACTGGTCCCCTCCGACCACACCACCTCAAGGTCATCACAGACCACTCTGAGGGTGGTGCTCAAAATACCAAGCTCGTCGCTCTCTGCCTGAAGATTCCTCCTCGCCTCAGCGAGGTCCACGGCCAGCCCAGCAGAAATGCTTTCGGCCTTAGGGGTCTTGGCGTCCTTCTAGAGCAGCTCATCCCGCTCCTTCTTGACCTTGGGGGCTTCCTCATCGTCCCTGCATGACCTCATCGACAAGGCCTCAAATGCCTCCTTGGCCACCCGCGACCGAAGACCATTCACCTCCTCGGTGAGGGGAGTCAGCTCGGCCACCCTCTGCTAGGCGGCAACAAGCTGAGCGGTCACCTCCCCGCGTAGCCACGCCTCCTTGATGAGGCAGTCCTTGGTTTCCTTCTATTCATGAAGGAACCGAGACTTCCTCCGATTGTGAGTGATAAGGGACTGAAGGGAGACGATGGTCAGGATACAAAAAATATATAGAGAAAGAAAAGGGCGAGAGGCAAGATCAAGCAAATACCCAGCTGGAGGGAACGACAACATTGCGCAAGGCACCCCTGGCATGATCCAGGGCTTCCAGCATGGACGCGATCCCCATGTCGAGGCTCTTCGACTCCATGCTCTCGGTGGCATCATCGAGGGTGAAGAGCGTCGACGTCGGATCCTGCGGATTTGTCCACTGGAGCAGGGGCTCTCCCTGAGCGAGTGAGTTGCTTCCTACCAATGTCAGCACCCGGGATGACTCCTTGCCGGTCCCAAGCACCGCCAACCTCTCTGCCAAAACCATGACTCCTGGGGACCCCTCAGCCACATCTCCCTCTGTCCGGCCCATGCCAGGCACCATCGCTTGGGCTACCGATGGTGCGGGTCACGCCGATGCTTTAGGCGCCGCTGCGATCGCGCCTAGTCGTGACCCATCTGTCACGACCGCCGCCACCTCCACCTGCGTTGGGGTGGTCACGACCGGCTATGTCGCGCCCGACACGGTCGACGCAACCAGCGCAATCGGCAGCCCCGTCCGCCTCATCGTCGGCAGTGGTATCGCGACCATGGCCGACTGCTCCGCAACCTTCGAAGGCGCCCTTTGAGCCCCCACGTCCACCCATCCCACCAAGGGCACGGGCACCACCATAGGCAGCGTCTGACCGGACAACGACGTGGTCACACTAGTGTCGCTCCCGCCCAAAATGGGCGTGACACCAGCCGACGGTGACGCTCTTCTTCGGTGCTAGCGCCAAAGGATTGTGCTACCTGCTGATGATGCAAGGGACAAAAAGCATGAGCCACGATGAAATCTGACTAAAACAGGAAAAACAGAGGAACTGATAACTCACCTTAGCGTCGTTAGGCAACAGGTACGTTTGGGGGGCGAACACCCTGACCTCTGCTCTGTCTTGTCGAGGCGAGGCCGTTTCAAGCTAGCCCCCTGCTCCAGGGCAAAGGGCCTCACTCCCCTTGACTCTTGGGGCATGATGGTAGAGCCGCCCGCCTCCACTGACATATCAGGCACGATAGCAGAGCCGTCCACCCCCGTTGACTCCTGAGGGAGGCCGATGGTACGTCTCGCCTCCATCGGCTCCCCAGACATACTCTCCCCTCTATGGAACAGGAGGGGTCCCTACTCCTACAAGGATGAACCAATAAATGTCAACGCATCCTCATTCTCTAGGATGTCCCACTCAACATCATCGGCTACCTCGTCATCGTCGCCATCGTCATCATCATCGTCGCTGTCGGTTTCCTCCCCCTGTTCCCACGCCTGTAGCTTCCGCTGCCTCTTCCTCTTCTTGTCCTCCTTTGCCTTCCTCAGCCGCTCACCCTCGGTGTGATTCACCGCCCTCACAGACGAATCCCTCAGCAAAGGAGCCGGGTGATCTGTGAAGATGAGGTCCCTCGGCTGGTCTCGCCCCTCTCAAAGTTAGTACCAAGAGGTCGGGAAATCTATTGAACAGAAGGCATAAGAAGGGTAAACTTACGAAGATGACGTGGCCTGGTTCCGGCCACATCAGAGGATGTCCTAGCATCAGGTAGACAAAATCAAGGGGGGCACCCGTGTCATCCCATGAGAGCTCCATTGCCTCCTTGATGCGTTGCGCGATCTCAGAGTTGGGGAGCGCCCCCTCGGTGAGGGCCGTTCCATCGAGCGACGCCTCGGGCACCATCGCGTACAGCGAGAGTGCACATGTCATCAACGGTGCCACCCTCCCTGCGTGGTAGGCCCCAATGATGCCCGACCCCTTCAAGCCGTTCTCCTTGAGGATGTGGAGGCGGCGATGTGGTCCCAGATCTTCTTCTTGTCCTTCTCTGGGACGCCCCACTTCCTCCATGACTCTGAGGCCTCTTTGATCAGGCGCCGAGTGAACTCTGGCAGAGGGGCGGCGCGTTCTTGAGGTAGAACCACTGCGAGTGCCACCCCTTGTTGGACGTTGATAGATGCATCGATGGGTACTCGTTGACCCAATTATTCTAGAGCTGGATGCCAGCGCAGCCCATCGGCATGTGCAGCTCCTGCTTGCCACTCTTCTCCATCTTATTCTGGAGAGTGACGGTAAAGAAGTACCTCCACAAATCAAAGTGGGGGCTGATCCCTAGGAACCCCTCGTACAGGGCAACGAACACCGCCATGTGTTGCATCCCGTTGGCATTGAGATGCTGCACTTCGATATTCTAGTAGTCCAGCAGCCCCCGAAGAAATCTGTGGGCGGGGGTTGCAAACCCACACTCATGGAAGTGGGCGAACGACACCACATAGCCATCGGGCGGCGATGGTACGTCCTCATCGAGCAGCAACCACTCCTCAGCCACGGTCCATGCGCGGAGAAGACCAAGACGGACAAGGCCCTCCATGTGCTGGAAGGTGATGTCAGAGCGACACCATAGATCCATTAGAGATGGGAGCGGGTGGATGTGAGCTCGACGGTGGTGGGGATGTGGAGACAGGAAACTTGAGGGATTGGCGGCGGCGGTCGTGGTTGCGGAGGCAAGGATGCAAGGTATGGAATCTGGGGGGCAAACCCTTTGGTTTTATAGGGGAGATCGATGTGAGGAAACCAACCGCCTGCCTAGATCTCCGCGCATGCCATGATCTACCACAATGTCTCGTCATTGGCCATGCGCACGTAATCTCTGTCCGTTCCCTCAGAAAACTCACCGAACATTTTGCCACTCCGGATGGGCCATGACTCATCACGAGTAAGAGGAATACGGATCCAAAAACACCTCTATGGCCCGACTGGGCCCAGGAGTTCATAGGTCGGCCCATCGACGGGTTCGACAAAGGCTCCAGGCACCTTTAGGGTGAGAGGTGGAAAGGGATGGGCCCGCTAGCGGCCAGTACCAGGGCGCACGAGCGCCGCGGGCATCCTAGCCCACATTCGAGTCTCGACCGGTTATGATCCATGGTTTCTTTTTCGAAGAAAAGTACTTAGCCCTCGGGACCGGTCCAACAGACCCGAGAACTATATGGATTGACCTATGAGAATCTAGGGTCAGTCACCAAGCTAACCCAAGACGAATCCCCACGAATGGGATGCCAGGGGCCCCACTTAGACTAGCCCATTAACAGCTCACCGGGTGCCATGATTCGTCCTTAGAGGGAAATCGTTGCACGGCTCGACCCCTTTGTTTTTATTGGAAAAAACGCTTGGGGAAGACAATCGCAAAGACGAACCGATCCTCGATCGGGCCCCTGCTATGGGAGGGGGCTCGAGGAAAGGGAATCACCACCCCCAGGTCACGCTGTGGGCAACAAAAGAAGGACGAGGCCTTCAGAGTCCTCCAGTTCAGAAAAACCTCCAAAGGAGTATTCTACTCCTCCGCGGGCTCGGGGGCTACTGTCGGAGACCAATACTAGGGTACCCGAAGAGGATGAGCTAATAACCATCAACATTGATTCATCCAACTAGTCAGGAGCGCGACTATAGCTCCAACCGACCCCTAGGTGTGCAAGCTCTGCCTCGCCCGGCCTCTGGGGCAGGCTCTGCCTCGCCCGACCTCTGAGGGCTGGCTTTGCCTCGCTCGGCCTCTGAGGGCGGGCTACGCCCGACCCGACCTCTGGGGATGGGCTCCGCCTCGCCCGACACCGAGGCCGTAGGCTCTGCCTCACCCGACCTCTGAGGGTTAGCTCCGCCTCGCCCAGCCTCTGAGGGCTGGCTCCACCTTGCCCGACCTCAAGGGGCGAGCTCCGCCTCGCCCGACACTGAGATCCTGGGCTCCGCCTCGCCTGACCCTTGGGGGCGGGCTCTGCCTCGCCCGACCACTAAGGGCGGGCTCCGCCTCGAGCGACACCGAGGCCACGGGCTCCGTCTCGCCCGACCCTTGGGGGCGGGCTCCGCCTCGCCCGACCTCTGAGGGCGGGCTTTGCCTCGCACGTCCTCTGAGGGCTGGCTCCGTCTCGCCCGACCTCAGAGGGCAGGTTCCGCCTCGCGCAACCTCTGGGGGCGGACTCTGCCTCGCCCGACCCTTGGGTTTGCGCTCCGCCTCGCCCAGCCTCTAGGGGGACTCCGCCTCGCCCGGCCTCTGGGGGGGGACTTCGCCTCGACAGACCTCGAGGCCGGGGGATCCTTCTCTCCCGACAAAGACCCATACCACCGCCAACCACTCCAGGTCCAAGCGAATGGACCTGGGTCAAAGCTCTGATACTAGGGAGGTGACCGGGACGCCTCGATATAACCCGTGACCGTGACGGGCCATACTTGGGGATTTACATAAGGAACAGCGTCGGGCGTATTAGTGTTGTTCTGCCTAACCCTCGTACGAGCAATGACAGGCGCGTCAGTCTACCACGACGTCCTCCAGGACGGAGTGGAGTGCCATGACCGGGAGATGACGCGTGCACATTGCGCCAGTGACGGATAGGACCATGACGTGGAGCTGTCCCTGTTGACGTCTACAGGGTCGGCGGGACCCGCGTGAAGGAAAAGAAGGCCCCGACGATCCTGGAGGACTTCTTCTCCTTCTTATTCTCCTCTTTTTCCTTCAATGTAACACGTGCTTTTCCTTGGCTTATAAAAACGAAAGCAGAGCGTCCCATAAGGGACATCGCAACACATCGCATCAATTATGACTTAACTCATCGAACCCTGAACCGATCAGAACACATAAGCATACAACCCGGAAGCGACTGAGCTCTCGGCACCTGTTCACTCCTCTCACCAGAGACTTGTGACATGTCCCTCTTTTGATCGTTTGTAACCCCTACTACGAACTTTCAGTGCTAGTAACACAAGCAGCAGCGGTAAACTGGACGTAGGGACAATCTGTCCAAACCAGTATAAACCTTGTGTCCTCTTAGTACACCATACGGGCCAGACGCGCAATATTATAAATTCACTAGTCGGTGGCAACTCGAAACACCTACAGAATTATACAAGAAATTTATAAAAATGATTTTTTTTCTATAGGAAAAAACGTAGAAAACAGCAAAAAAAAAATCTCACATTTCAAAAGGGGCATCATTGTTGTCTTATGAATGCCGGTGGGCATATAGTCATTTGGTTTGTCTAATCACGACATTTGTGTTAGTCATTACCATTGCATATGTGGTCTAAGCTCATCAACGTCACTCTGCTTTATACCACATCAATTCGTGGGTGCAGACTGCAGAGTATAGCGTTGAGGGGGCTCCGGTGGCGAAGACACCATGGGGGAGATCACGAACGTGATGGAGTACCAGGCCATCGCGAAGCAGAAGCTTCCCAAGATGGCCTACGACTACTACGCCTCCGGCGCCGAGGACGAGTGGACGCTCAAGGAGAACAGGGAGGCCTTCTCCAGGATCCTGTAACCAGCCCACCAGCCCTCTGTTGTGTTCACCGCATACTACTGGGCTTCTATTTCCTGAATGCATTTGTTCAGCACCGCATTTTGTGCAAAATTCGCTGTGTCAGTTTAGCTGCCTGAATGCATCCTTTACGTCGATGCCTGCATTTTTTTTATTTCAGTCACATTAGGGAATCGGTATAATATTAATAATGAATGTTGATACCTAATTTCTGCTGCCGCAATGGCGCTATCGCCCATTTTACGAGCTTTCCTTTGTCTTATCTTGTGAATCTGGCTGTGGTTCTGTGTGATCAGGTTCCGGCCTCGCATCCTGATCGATGTGTCCAAGATTGACATGACCACAAGTGTTCTGGGTTTCAAGATCTCAATGCCCATTATGGTTGCCCCCACTGCCTTTCAGAAGATGGCTCACCCAGATGGTATTCAGTTAAACGCTTCTCTAGCTCTCAATCTTTACTACTTGTATGTATAGATTGTATTTACTGACAACATTATAGTGTACTTATATACAGAAAAAAAGAAACTAAAGCAGTACCTTCTGCATATATATAATTCGACGGCATAAATCTGAGAAGCCTTTGTTTGTTGATACATCTAAGCTGATACCTCGTCTATGTTCAGGGGAGTATGCAACTGCACGGGCAGCGTCAGCAGCGGGGACTATCATGGTGTGTTTCTTGTCGTAATAACGCCGCACAACTCATGAACAATAACCAAATAAAGAAGATACTGTAAATGCATACCATGTTGGAAAAAAAAGATGTTGGAAAGATCCTGAACACCTATGCGTGGATGTGATGTCTTCTCTTTCAGACACTGTCGTCATGGGCAACTTCAAGCGTGGAGGAGGTCGCCTCCACCGGACCGGGAATCCGCTTCTTCCAGCTATATGTAAGCATGCCACACCAGTCCTGTCATCAGAGTGAGCAGCGTGCTGCTGTTTCTTTTAGTCGTTGTGATGTTTTTTTGTGCGTGTGCCATGAGCATTTGTATAGGTGCACAAGGACAGGAAGGTGGTGGAGCAGCTGGTGAGAAGGGCCCAGAGGGCTGGGTTCAAGGCGATCGCGCTCACCGTGGACACCCCGCGCCTGGGCCGCCGTGAAGCCGACATCAAGAACAGGTCGGCTCTTGCTCTTGACCGTCCATCCTTGCCATGTCAGACGACTCAGACCCCAGAATGCGTTTCCACTCATACCTCTTGTCTTGACATGGGCTCGTTGCGATGCGATGCAGGTTCGTTCTGCCGCCATACCTGACGTTGAAGAACTTCGAGGGCCTGGACCTTGGCAAGATGGACCAGGTTCGTGTCAGCTTCAGAGTTGTTTACACTTTACAGAGTAGTTGTTTGTTTCTGTCCTCTTTGTCGCCTCGCCTGCGTACTGAACTGAAGGCGGTGGTGTTGTGTTTGGGATTTGCAGGCCAATGACTCCGGGCTGGCGTCCTACGTTGCTGGACAGATCGACCGCACCCTCAGCTGGAAGGTATGCTTTGTTTTGTTGCCGCCGCCGTCGTCGCGTCATCGCATCCTGCGTGATCTTGAGAGCGGTGTTGGTGTTGTGAATGTGCAGGATGTTAAGTGGCTGCAGAGCATCACCTCGATGCCGATCCTGGTGAAGGGAGTCGTCACGGCGGAGGACGGTAAGCTTCTTCTCTTCTTCTCCGCACGTACCGTATCCAATCATCACCTGACGTCGCCACGTCGGTGTACCTGAACCTGAACCTGCAGCGAGGCTGGCCGTCCAATCCGGCGCGGCGGGCATCATCGTGTCCAACCACGGCGCGCGGCAGCTGGACTACGTGCCGGCCACCATCAGCGCGCTCGAGGAGGTCGTGAAGGCCGCGCAGGGGCGCATCCCGGTGTACCTGGACGGCGGCGTCCGCCGCGGCACCGACGTGTTCAAGGCGCTCGCGCTGGGGGCCGCCGGCATCTTCGTAAGTGCGCCGCACCCGGACCACCAGTTCGACCCCCCATGCTGCCGTGCGCTTACGGACCCCTGCGTTTATTTGCTCCGTCTCCATCCAGGTCGGGAGGCCTGTGGTGTTCGCGCTGGCGGCGGAGGGCGAGGCGGGCGTCCGGAACGTGCTCCGGATGCTCCGGGACGAGTTCGAGCTCACCATGGCGCTCAGCGGCTGCACCACGCTGGCCGACATCAACCGCAGCCGCATCCTCACCGAGGGCGACCGCCTCCGCCCCACGCCCAGGTTGTGAGCGGACGCCCGGCGCCGCTAGCTGCTGCCTCTCCTACTAATCTACCGATGATGCCGCGGCGGTCGGCCGGGGAGCTCCATCGCCAGCCACGCGTCCGATCGATAAACCCTACTTCGTGCTAAAGAAAAAAATAAATAAGAACGTTAAAGGCTGAAGCTCCAGATCCCGTGTCCCGTGTCCGGCCGGTCGATGATTTTGCAGGTCGCCGACGTGCGTCTTATAATTTTGAACTTAGGCCCGTTTGGCACCGACTTCTCTACGGGCTCCTAAAGCTGTTTGGACATTTTTTTTTTTTTTTTTGCCAAACGTAGTAAAATAAAATGGCTTCACCAAGAAACGTCTTAATTCGTGCTCTCATAAAGAATATGTGGAGAGTGGAACCGAAAATAAGGGCTTCACCAATAAAGAAAGTACATATGGGGATGGAACAAAAAATAACGGCTTCACTGATAAAATGGAGATGTGTCAAACGAGACCTTGCTTGTAGTCAGGGGCGGATCCAGGATAAGCTCCTCGGGGGGAGGGGGGGCTAAATAATGAAGATTAGGGCTAGAGTTAAGAAAATAATGGTGATTTAGAGGCTAATAAACAGTATTTTACATGTGATTTAATGCTCCCGAGGGGGGCTGCAGCACGGGCAGCCCCCCTGGATCCGCCACTGCTTGTAGTTCGAGCATCATCCGCCTAATTACTATGTAACAACCGTTATATACAAAGATACATAATCTTTTTGCGTATTCTCGGTAAGAAACATTAGCCGTTGTACACACGACGAAGTGTAACTAAATTGCGACGTTCATTGAGTATCTTGAACAAGTACAAACTTGCAACTTGAATTCTTGACGTTCTTCAGTCTTCACAAATTTGAGATTCTTTTGTACTACGACGTACTACTATGCACATGACGCCTGCGGACAGACTGATTTGGAATGCGGATGCGGCGAGCCACGGCACCGACCACCGAGCACGAACCGGATCTCTCTCCTCTCATGGCGGGCGCGAGAGGCGATACGGGGTGCGTGGAGCGGGCCGGTCTAGGGATCCGCGATCCAAATTGGCTGACCAAAAACAATTGCCTGCCCATCTTCGTAGCCGTACATCCGGCCCGTCAACACGAGTCGGGCCAGACAACTGATCAGTACCTCGCTCAGGGCCGCGTTCAACAATTCGGCCTGCTATTAGATTTGCGGTCTCGATACATAACGTCATGACAAAACGCCCCCGTCAACACACGACGCGAGAGCACGCGCCGCACGTAGCACACGTCATGACAAAACGCTCCCGCGACGGCGATCTCCGCACCGCAGGCCGGCAGAGGCGGCTGACCGTGGCCGCGCCGATTGCCGGCGGCGTCCCTGCCGGGCTCGCGGCCGCCGCTTCGTCATCCACGTCGTCTTCGCACCCGAGCCACACGTTCCCTTACACTGGCAAGCATCCCAGCGACCGAGCCCATTTCTTTTTATTTTCTAATTAACGATGATGATAGGAAGCCCATTTTCTAGTTGCCTTATCAGCTTATCCCGCTGCGTCCCTGTCTCCTGTTTGTCGTTGGCGCTCCAAAAATCCGCTGACCTGACTGCCGGGCCCCGCCCTGAGGTCACGAGTCACACCAGCTCCGGAGAGCACTTGCCAGTTGCCGCTTTTGGCTGTCGCGTCGCGTCCGCCGCTGCCGCCGATTGTCTTATATAATGGATGCTTTTCAGCTTGTTTTCTTAATTAAAACAGTATTTTTTTAATCATAACAATCTTGACTTATTTTTTAGCGAAGCGAACATGCCATGTGTGCTTTCGCAGCCAATGTTTGCTTGGCCACAAAAAGAAATAGCGACAGGACTAGTAGTAATAAAAAGGACTGGATCCGATTCCAAATCAAAAAAAAAGTTAGGTGACAGGCGATCGTAGCAAATCTAGCTGGGAATCTGGAGCTGGCCTACTTGGCAGCGGAACAAAATATCAGATAGATAGATATAAGATTTGGTGTGCGGCTACAGGATTGCTCAGCGCTTTGCAACTTGGAAAACCACAGATTAGTTTTCGTAACGTACGTAGTACGTATTTCAGGGAAGAGGAAGGCAGACAAATGCGAGCGTGAAGCCAAGCTGCATCGCATTTGGCATCTTTTGTGCCCGGTCCCCTCCTCCTCTTCAGACTTTTCTTTTGTTTTGTTTGTGGTTTCAGTTTCGCTGGTACTCATAAGGCATTTTCCTGTGGTCAATTATGTGATGCTTGAATAATCCTTTGGCTATTCGTTTATGCATATGATTTGTAATTCTTGTTGTTCTTGTCTATGATTTGTAATTCTTGATCTACGGATGCCTATCTAGAGATGAACTTATTATAATTCTACAAAGCTCGGTCTATCTAGAGATGAACTTGTTATAATTCTACAAAGCTCACAATGTAAGAACATTTGGATGGTATCTTTCCATGGGTTTTACCCTGATTTAGAGGTTTTAGCGCGTGTTAAATTTGGTCTCTTTGGTTCATGATGCCAACTTTTACTAAAATTTGTCCTCTTTTCAATATGTTTAATTTGCTCCTGCTATCACTAGCGAATGAAGTTAGTGTACGTTTATCCCAATGTATACTACATACCAATATGTGCGTTTGTGGCTTTGTGCTACAATAAAACGAAAGCAGAGTAGCCTTCCGCTCGGGCGCAGCGAATCCTCCCCATAATGCATCTAATGAAGGTAATTGTAAGTTAAACAGTTATAAGTTTAACTAAGTTTTCCTAGAAGGATACCAATAACACAGCAAAGAGGTAGACTACGAAACTACATCCCATAATGCATCTAATGAAGGTAATTTGCTATTATTATACTATTGCTCTCTGTTTCTATAAATCCAATCAAATATAAAACAAATTGACTTTAGGACAACTTAAAATACATTACATTTCAGGACGGGTAGAGTGTGTGGTTATGTATCTCAACCATCTAGATTCGAGTGCTCCTCAACTCAAATTTGGGTGCATATTTTTTATTCTTAATGGAACTGTCTACTACTCCTAGGTTTGTCCTTTTTTTATCTATTTTGTAAAATGGCAGTACCAGGTTACTTCTAACTGAGTTATGTAATTCTTTGATTTACGGTATGCATTGGCACTTTTTGCATGAACAAATAGGTCATAGATAGATCACCAACTATATGTTTCGAATAAGTATTTATACAGAAGAGAGGCACGCATGAGGACCACCTAGTCCACTAGTGCACAAATTTTCCACGATGTGGGAATGTTAACCTAAAAAATAATGAGGTTGGTACTTTTCATAGAAGGATGGGTATGCTGCACCTATTGATGGATGATGGTTAGTCGCTGCTCAGTCTAGTTCACCGGCAAAGCTTGCCGGAGACCACTGAGTTTTTTTTTGTTTGTTTAGAGAAAAAAAGAATACGGCTTATATTTGTGGTCAGAGAATATGGCCCGTTTGGCTTGTTGAATTTTGGCTGAAACTGACTAAAAAGCATTGTTCTAGCTGAAATATTGTGAAAGAAAAATACTATTCCGGCTGAAAAAAGAAGCCGAACTAACTGGCTTCTGGCGAACAAGGCCTATAAAGGACGATCGATCGATTGTTTCCTTCACCGTCCTCAACTCCATCACTCCCAAAATAACAGAGCGCTACCTCAGTCAAAAGAATTACAATTTTAGATTTAATTAAATTCAAACTGTATTTAAGTTTGTACTGTATCAAACACATCAGGCCTAGTATCTTTGAATCACAAAAGTCTCGGTAAGTTGACTCCTGAGGAAACCCAGCGATGAACCGAAGTGTCCGGTAAACCCTCAGCGATCAACCGAAGTGTCCGGTACACCCTCAGCGATCAACCGAAGTGTCCGGTAAGCTCAAGTAGTGATCCAGAATAGCTCCTCGAGTTTATCCAGAAATGGTCCTGCGAGGGGAGGCAGCAGCAGCTGCCCAGTTTGCAGTCACGCAACCGGCCAAAACAGCGACAACGACACATCAACTCGAACAACTGTTTATACCTTGCCTTCGCGAGGAGAGAGAAAACAGGTAAGCCCTAGTTCCATGAATTTGGATTTTGGGGTTACCGTAGCATGTTCGTTTTTATTTGGCAAATAGTGTTCAAACATGGACTAATTAGGCTCAAAACGTTCGTCTCGCAATTTCCCACCAAACTGTGCAATTAGTTTTTCTTTTCGTCTACATTTAATGCTCCATGCACGAACCGCAAATATTCGATGTGACAGGTATTGTAACAACTTTTTAGAAGTTGAGGTGAAACTAAACAAGGGCTAAACGAAACGAATCTCCTATGCTACACCTACGCACAACTACTAGACTGTAGGAGTTGCTGGTTCGTGGTTCCTTGCTTTATTATATTCAAAAAAGGGAACTCGTACGAAAAGATAGAGAGATCGATCTCACACTCACTCGTGGTTCTCTTGGAGCCGCTACACGACAGGCAGAAGAAGAAGCACACGAGGGGCACGGAGGGAGTGCGTTGCCACAGAGAATCACGCACGAGCGGCGAGCAACGAGACGAACGAGACAGGCTCTGCAGTGCTGCACTGCCCGAACAGAACCACAAACCGCTGAGCTGCGCATGGGTACAAGGGCGCTGCAGTGCCGGGACCAAGCAAAGGCTCCCATCCGGCCGCGGCCGGGTTCGTCAGCACGCAGCGGCAGCGCCCGCCAACCACTCTCGTCTCGGTCTCGGGCTCGGGCCTTGTTTAGTCGGTGAAATGGCACCGTAGCACTTTTCGTTGTTATTTGGTAATTAGTGTACAATCATAGTTTAATTAGGCTTAAAAGATTCGTCTCGTGAATTTCATCTAAACTGTGTAATTAGTTTTATTTTTTATTTATATTTAATGCTTCATGTATGCGTCAAAGATTCAATGTGACTAAAAATCGGAAAATTTGACAAAATTTTGGGAACTAAACAGGCACTCGAGCACGGGCAGGGGCAGGTGGGCAGCGGCAGTGGCACCGGCGTCACGGTAGCCCCGGGCGGCCTCTCCCTGTCCGTCGCTGACGGCAGGCCCGCCACGCTCACATGGCTGTGTCCGTTCCCCGTCCCCGTCCCCCGGCCACCCTTTCCCCGCCCGTACCACGCCAACTCGGGTCGCTCAAGGAGTACGGTGGGCGAGCCATAGCAGTAGCACCAACCCATCTCCTGTTGGGTCGCTCCCGGGCACTGGCAGGCCAGTACGTCGCCGTCCGTCGGTCGCACGCGGGTGCGCCGCGCCGCGCCGTCACCATGTCGACATGCACAGCCATGGCGCCGAGAGCCGCATCCGCCTCTTTTCCGCCGCCGCCCGGCCTGGTGTTCGTCGTGTGTGGATCGGCACTGCGGATCGATACGGCAGAAACACCACAAACCACGTGCTGGTTCCGGCAAGTCGGTCCGTCAGTCAGCTAGCCGCGCGCGTACGGACCGGACGTGCCGAGGACTAGAGGAGGTGGACAGACCGCTACCGCTTGTGCTTTTGACCTGAGCGCGGTTGATGCGCGCCGCGACAGGGACAAACCGGCCGGCCGGGCCGTGGAAGTGGAACGCCGGCGGCAAGAACGGCCAGCCGTCGACTCCCTCCAGCGCTGTAACAACCCAAAAAAAAATCCACACACTGAAAATATCAACTACAAAATTTTTCTTAGAACAACCATGTGATGATGAGTGTCATGCATAGTAACCCAACCTAAGAAATGCATTAGGTCTAACCTCAACCCAAGTTAACACATAAGCATGGCATGTCATTAGTTAATTGCGTTTATTTAAATTCTAACAAATAAGTGTTGCATACATTGAATGTGATTTGGATCTCCATTTGAGTTATGATATGCTTAACAACTCCAATAAATTAGGTGCACCAATTTGGAATTCAGATTCTAGAACCAAATTCGAATTCAAACAAAAGAGATGAAATGAAAAACAGAAAAAGGAAACTAGGAAGAAGGCCTCGCAGCCCAGGCTGCTCGGCTTCGCGGCCCAGCCAGCCCAACTGCCCCCACCTTGCACCGGCGCGCCCGTACGCAGCCCACGAGCCGGCCCAGCGCGTCGCCCACGCTCGCGCACCCGTCTGCCTCGCTCGCAGCCACTACCCGCTGGACCCCGCATGTCAGCCGCACCCCCAGTCTACAGTGTCATCTTCCTCACCCACGCCTCAACCGCCTACGCGACGGGCGCCCGACAGCTGTGGCAGGGGCGGGCCAGGGGGTCACGCCCGGGGCATGACCCTGTCCCCTTACGCCGCGCCCACGCAACCCCGCACCACCGTCTGATGCGATGCACACGCCTCCACCGTACGATGCCATCCGCCCTGGGAGGCATGGCGCTCGGCTATAAAGCCAGCCCACACGCCGCTCAAGCCCGGCGCCCTAGCTTCTCCCTCAGCCTCCGCCGCCGCTTGGTGGCCCAGCAGCCGCACCACACCGAGAGTAGAGGGCCGAGAAGGAGATCGTGAGAGGAGGATCGGAGCCCCGCACGCTGCCGAAGTCGCTGGAGCCGAAGGCAACGCCGTCATCGTCATCATGGTCGCGGGTCGGCACTGCACGGCACTGCTTCCGGAGCTACACGGCCGCAACTCGTCACTGCACCGCCATCCTTTCTTCCACAGCACCTACGGTGAGCCCCGGTTCATTCCCTGCTCGCCACTGGACCTTGCTACTCCGGCCATGGCGCTCCATACCGTGAGCGCGTAGGCCAAGGCCATCCCCGGCCTCTAGGCACACTAGCACAGCACACTCACTTTGACCGTGACCATCCCCGAGCCCTTGGACGCTGTAAGGCCTCTCCAGGTTCCCCGGGCACCGTAGCCGAGCACGCATGCCGCGCTCGCAACGCCGCCGCCATGACGCAGCCACCACCTCCGAGCACCTGACCACCAGTCCGAGCACCAGATCACCAGTCCGAGCACCCGACCACCAGTCCGAGCACCAGACCACAGGTCCGAGCACCCGACCACCGGTCCGAGCACCGACCGCCGTGGCTAGTACCGCCGGGAGCACCTGGCGCCTCCTTGACTCGCCCGTTCCGTTCGCTGAAGCCACGGGTAACTCACGCGCACGCCGTGACCACCCCGCAAGAGCCGTAGTGACCCGCGCGCCTCGCCGTCGTCACCATATCGCCGTGGCCGCCGGGAAGACCCTACCGGCCACCTAGAAACCGGAAGTCCTACCCTGAGCTCGGGACGCCCTCGCCACGTCCACACGGATCCGTAGGAGCCTACACGCCCCACTATGACGCCCTCCGAGGCCATAGCCACCACACCGACGCCGCCGACATGATCGGAAGGCCGTTCGCCGTGGCCGAAGCCACCGGAGGCCCTAGAGGACCCCTTGACCTACCCAACATGCCCGCTGGAGCATTGTGACACCCATGCGTATCACAGAGCTAGCCAATGCCGCTGCACCCGTGCCATTCCCGCACGCCGGTTGTGCTCGAGCTGCCGTTCGCCGTGACCAGTGACTTAGGATGCACCATCCGTCGCCCTGACTCCACCATTGCAGTCGCCATGGCACAGGAAGGCTTTTCCCCACCTCTATTGGATGCCTGCGCCGTTGTGGGAGCTCGCCGATGAGCACGTCGCCGGCGGGAGCGCGCCGTGGAAGAAACAGAGGAGAAGGGGCAAGGTGAGCAGTGCAGCCCTGCACCCGGTGCACATGAGCCGAGCTGAGGAGAAATGACGATGGGCTCGGTCCACCATGGACCCTGCCTTAGGACCATGGGCCAGGAGCGCTGGTCCACTGTGAGCCACACGGTGTGAGCCGTGCTACGGACGAAGCCCAATAAGAGCCCACGGCCGTGACGTGGCTGCGCCAAAGCACGCCACGTGTTCGGCCCGACCCGAGCCCACCAAGGCCCGTTTGAGACCCAGCACGTATTGACCATTGCCTGATCAATGTTGACCATTGACCTGACCCCACATGTCAGCAGCACAGACACGCTGGACCCACACGTCAGATGCTGACGTCATGATGACGTTACGAGGGACCCACATGTCTGCGACCCAAGAGCCCCTGGACCCACCTGTCAGCTCGGAACTGAGACGATGACGTCATGCTGACGACAGCATGCCACGTTGACCAGTGACACCGTGACACATGTCAGCCCAAGATTAATTCAGCCTTTATTCAATTTCAGAAAGGATTTAAACTTCAGGAATTCATAACTAATTCATACAACCTCGGAAAAATACGAGACCAGGACCAAAATTCATCTAAAATCAAGCTCTACGCAATGAACTCATGTTTGAGTGCATTTGACTCTTTTGAATTTTCATTGCTTCTTTGTGCTACTCTATAGACGTCGCTAACGTGACTATAATGCAAACGTTGCAGACTCGGAGGAGAACCTGACAGACGAGGACCGTGAGTACCGTGAGGAGTACGGAGACGACTACACTGAAGGTGCCACATCCCACCCAATCTCGTAGCACCTATTACGCATGACTAATATAGAACTGCTATTGCTTTACTTTACTGTTGTAATCATACTATGATAGGACTTGCATGGTAGAATGCTTACTTGAAAGCCTTTACCTTGGCGCAACCCTACCCCTGCATACCCTGCTATTAGGCTAGACACATGCTTACTACTGTACATTTCATTACTCATACTTCTACTACGCTTATACTACGTGCGTGGTGGATACTGGTATTATCTGGACCATGGAGAGAGTGCTGCGTGTGTGACTTAGGTGTGTGGAGGGTGAGGGTTGTGTCGACCAAGTTGGAGTATACGACGAGCCTGGGGCAAGTCTCGCTATGGGATGCTACCTGGGCACCCCTGGAAATGGATACCTATGGTGGGTAAATGGTATATGAGGTGGACCTGGGTGTGAACCTGTGACGGGTGGAGCCCGGGATAGAGGTGCTGTGGTGGCACGATAAATGGAAACCCTGATGGAGACATTCTGGCTTGGTCATCCCTAAGGACTTACTAGTACTCAGATTTACCGGGAAGCCTTACGTACCACTCGCCCTATATGGTGCGGGACGGCTGGACTACTTGGTAGGATATTGCCACTACTGCTAGGTTGATAACGGACAGTGTAAGGAGGTACGGGGCGTGGAGGATTTCCCCCCCCCCCCCCCACACCCTTCCGAGACTTCATGGAGACCTTGTGGACCCGGCTCATGACTCACAGTTTCAGCCACCCTAGACTAGACTTGGGGTGAACCAGGGCTGAATGGTAGAGTGGCATTATCCTAGGCTAGCAAGCGGCCGGAATCAGCCTAGTTGACGATGGTCAGCGAGGAAGGCGGATCTTGTGGTTATGTAAAACCTCTGCAGAGTGTATGGTTGATCGATCGATACATGTGCCGACCTGTCGGCTATGGACCTTTCCTGGGTTTCGCTTAAACTAGATAGTGAGATGAGTCCTTCTCTTTCTTTCCCTGTGAGAGAGTGTCGGTCGTAGCCAGGGGCTACGGGCCTTGAGACAGTGCCGAGAGGGAGTTGGCCTGTCGACTGAGTGATGGTATGGTATGGTGATGATGGAGATGGTGGTATGTCGATCCCAGGATCGAAACCTGGCTCGGAAAAAGGAATGGAGTGGAATGTGTGGGGGGGATGGTGTTAAAACTTGACAAAATATTATGGTTTACTGATATGCTAATGCATAGGAAACTCCAGCCTTATATGTTCACTTTGCTTATACCCAACTTGCATCCAATTTCCAGAAAGTAATGCTCATAGGGTTGGGAGTGGCCAGTACAAATCGTACTGATAAATTTTGACACACAGGTTCTGCTGAGGAGTATAGCTCCGAGGAGTTTGACGGATGAGGGGTTCGTGCCTACGCTCGAGTTTGGCGATCTTATCTTCAAGCTGTTCTGAATGAATGCTACTATTGATTCCGTCAATGCGGCGATGTAATAAATTATGTAATTCCGCACTATTTATACTCTGATATTATCGTTGTATGGATATGATATTTGACTGGAATTTAGGTAATATGATCTACAACGATCTTATTATACTTCGACGCTGTGGATTTCCCTTCGCGAAAATTGGTGTCGTTTCAAGCGGTGCGCCCTGCCCTGCCGGCACTGCCCATGTTTACAGCTACAGCAGTTGTGTTTCTGTCGCGCCGCGCTCAATCGGTGTCTCGGCGGGACCGGTTGCGATCGATCGGGCCGCAGAGGATCCGATCCGACGGCTCCCGAGCGCTGCGGCCGGCACTGCCCATGCCCATGTCGCTGCCGCGACTCCTATTCGTACTATTGGACCATGCATGCGCCGGTGGGGCACAGCGCGCGCAGGTGGCAGCCAGGTCCACCCACCGGGCTCCGGCGCCATTGGACGGCACCGGGTTTTGTCCCTTGGGCTCGTGACGAACTGATGCAAGTTCTAATGAGTAGTATTTTTTTTTTGGGAAAATGGAACTGATGCAAGTTGGCTGTCGTCCCCCGTCCTACTCCTGCAGACACGGACCGCAACGAATCCTAGAACTTGCTACTTCTGCGCGGCGCCATCAATAGTACGTGCTGCATTTACATTTTTTTATTACTGTTTTACTATAGTATTGGCATATACTGCCTCCGTTCCTGAATACGAGTTCAAATTTTGTCCCCCAAAGTAGCATCGTACTAGTCCCAGTGCCTAGCCAGTCATGTGCACCAGTCTTTGCCCCCTCCACAGTTCATTAGTTTAATGATAAATGTTCCATGCAAGTGTGGCCGTTTGTATACACAGGTAGCATAAGCAGTTAATGCATCCACTCAATGATTACAACCATAGGAAGTCATTGGTTCACTTCCGTCGCTTAGTCCCAAAACGACTCATATATTAGGAGTAGTACAGTACAAGATATATACATATAATACGTACAGTACTCCGTACACAACAAAAAATACTAAGAACGCAACTATATTGTATAGATAAAAATATTGAGTCGAGTAGGATTCTGCATCCAGTTCCTAAACACGATCCAGCGAGATGGGACGCGGACCGAACAAATATCGCTGCTCTCTGTACACAGTACATGTACCCTCAGCACCCCCACCCAATAGCATCAGTAAATTGATTGGGCGTGCCCCCCGTCCGGCCAGCATGCACAGCGACGACGAGACGGATCTCGCCCTGTTACGTCTGGTATCAACGCGCTGTTTAGTTGTTAAGTCGCTCCTAAAATTTACGTTACATCAAATATTTAAATACTAATAAGGAGTATTAAATATATATTAATTATAAAACTAATTACCTAGATGGAGACTAATTTACGAGACGATTTTTTAAGTCTAATTAATCTGTCATTAGCACATGTTTACTGTAGCACCGCGTTGGCATAAGGCTTGAAAGATTCGTCTTATAAATTAGTCGCGAGTTGTGCAATTAGTTTCGTAATTAGTTTATATTTAATACTCCATGCATGTGTCCAAATATTTGATGTGACAGAAATTTTAGGAGACACTGCGTGAACCAAACATGGCCTAAAGCCGGAGAGAGAAATACTATACATTCTAGCTGATAAGTTCAAACTCCCCTTCCCGACCGGCCATTTGCGAGACGAATCTTTTAAACCTAATTAGTTCTTATTTGATAATATATTGCTATAGTAAATATATGCTAATAATGGATTACTTAGTATTAATAAATTCGTCTCGTGGAGTACTGACAGATTCTGTAATTTATTTTTTTATTAGTATCCGAACGTCCCATGCCACAGCCTAGGTGACACCTCCTAAATTTTAGTCACCGGATCCAAACACCCCTAATGCGTGGACAGATCCAAAAAGTGGTATCAGCACAGTAGGTACAACGGTAGATGTAACGGAACGGACCGCACCGGCAAAAAAAACGTAGCGTAACATTGACATGCCCATGGCGAGCAGGAGCTCAACAGCGACGCCGCGGCGCGGCGCGGGCATTGTTGTGCTTGGCACTGGTGGGCTGATGGCTGCCGCGCGCCGGACCAGCAGCAGACAGCCAGACAGCAGTCCCAATACAACCGGACGCGAGGCAAATGGCGAACCCCCAACAAACAACCGGAGGCCGCAACGAGGATCAAGCAGACAAACAAAAGAGTCAAGAAAAACAAGAGGAAAAAAATAAGAAGATGAACAACAATTCATCAGGCCAAGGCAAAAGGCTCGGGAGAATAGATGACGAGACGTACTAATAACATGACATAGAGGGGAGGAGAGAGTGATTAACGTGCCTACTAAGAGCTAATTAAGTGACACGCGTAGCGTACGGATGGGCCGGCGGCACATGATTAATAATAACCTTGGCGTAGCGTAGGTAGACGAGGACGACGGAACTGCTAGAGGCTGAGGTTGAGGTCGAGCTCTCCGTCGTCGTCGTTGTTGCTGCTGCCGCCGTCGGCGCCGGCCCCGGCGCAGGAGGTGGTGAGCGTGGTGGTGGTGCTGGCCGGCGACGCGGTGGTGGCGGCCGCGGAGGCCGTGGTGCCGTGGGAGCCCCTCCTCCAGTTGAGCATGTCGATCAGGTCGTCGCGGCCGGCGCCGCCGGGGTGCTCGGCCGCCTGGTGCGTGGCGTAGCGCGCGCGCGGGGCCAGCACGACGCCCGCCTCGCCCGTCGCGGTCGTCGCCGCCCCCGTGCCCGTCGATACCGCCGCTGTTCCCTCGTGGGGGTGGGGCGCGTAGTACTGCAGCCCGCTGGAGCTGTGCGAGGCGATGGGGAACGGCGCCGGCACGGGCGCGTACATGTGGCCCGCGTACGACGTGGGGAGGAGGCCGCCCGCCGCCGCAGACGCGCCCGCGCCCGCGACGCCGTAGCCGACGCCGACGCCGGCGTAGGCGGTCGGGGCGGTGAGGCTCGGCGGCGCCGCATTGGTGGACTGCGGGGTCATGTAGAAGTAGGGGTTCCAGCCGATGCTCCGCTCCTTCTTGTGCGCGTTCTGGTGGCCCCCGAGCGCCTGCGACTTGAGGAACTTCTTGTTGCAGAAGAGGCACGGGAACAGGCGCACGTCCTTGCCGTTCACGCACGCCGTCGCCACGCCACCGCCCCCGGCACCCGCCGGAGGGGGCGCGGGAGGCGCCGGCGCCAGCGTCAGCGACAGGTCGGCCGCCGGCGCCGCCTGAGACGGGGAGTCGTCGTCCATCTGGATATTTGTAGTAGGAGGAAATGAAAGGAAACGCCTGTCCGAGAGAGAGGGGGCTGTTGCACGGCGACACGAGAGAGGTGAGGTCTGCTCTGCTCTGTTGGTGGTCTATAGAGCTGTGGTTTTTCTATTTCTATATATGGAAATGCAGACTAGGCCAGGCGGAGGCCAACAGCGCATCATTTCTTGTTTGGAGCTTCAGGTACTGCTACTAGTGCAATTTTTTATCTGCAAACAGTAGCGCTGAGTAGCCTAGGAGTACTGCCTGGTACTGCTACGAGAGGAGCACGCTGGCTATGGGCACTAGTACTAGTACTAGTAGAAACTAGTGTAGCAACGGAGAGACATGGAGTACGACTACACTATGATGAACACATAAAGCTGAGAATTCACACACGAGTGGAGGAGGAAAATGGTGGGGGTCATTTTTTATTTTATTTTTTTACAATAAAAAAGAATATTGAAAGGGTATCGACGAAACGACAAGCCCACTCACTCGCAACTCGCAACAGACGGGGAATATGTGCTGCGTGAGTGGAGGTCTCCGTCTGCCGCGTCCCGTCGTCGCACGGAGCGCTCCTCCGCGGTCGCAGGCAGGCGGGGGCCGCGAGTCAGTCTCCGGGGAGTGCCGGCTCGGGTCAGATCGTGTCCGTACCGAGCAATTATTTCGTGCCCTCGCGGCGGGGCCCGCCGGGAAAACGAGGCTCGCCGGCCACCATCAGCAACAGGAGCAGGCAGCAGCGGCTGTAAAAGGCAAATGGTGATTAGTTCATGTTAATCCACGGAGTACGTACTAGTACATGATCTTCCTGGAAAGCAATAATATATTCCCTCCATGCCCACAAAAGAGTTCGTTCTGGAGGTTTAGAGAGTTGTCACAAATGAATTCGTTTCCGGTGGTCCACGGTAAAATGTGACGAGTTTGCCCCGGCGTATACTACTGGTAATTAAATAGAGCAAGCCTCTTCGTTTGTAGGGAGTAATTAACGCGGGCAGCAGCATGCAAAGGCCAATACGAGCCGCTCGCTTGCACCCGCGTCAGTTCCAAGGAGTAATTAACGCGAACGTTTGCTGGTTAGATGTTACCCGCAACTCTATTTAATAAGGTCAGACAAGAAAAAATACGCCCTCCCTACTTACTCATTGATATCCTAAATCAATGTCTAAAACGAACTTATTTCCGAGACGGACGGAGTATACAGAGGTACTCCTGCTAGTGCGTTAACCCGATACGTCTGGTGGTGGTTTCCTAAAAACGGAAGCCCTGGCACTAGTACCAAGATTCCCAATGTGTATGCAGATCAATCAATAATAACAGCCTCTGCTCTGTGCAAGCTGGGGGAGTATTATAAAGTCCAGAACATGTGCCGCTTACCCCATATGGCCATATGGGAAAGCAAACAATCCTTCTAATATCTAAAACCACTCACTACGGCGAGGCTTGAAAGAGACACAACACATGGTCTATCTAGTCCAAAAACCGTAATGCCGACACTCATTATGTACTATATCTCCCAGGATTAGGCGTTAACACGTCGTCGTCGTCGTCTTCTCTGAATGAATACTCTGTGCTGCCGTGCTGCCTCGTCAACTACTGGAGGAAGGACTGAAGGAGAAAAAAAAAACGCCGAGACCGGTAAACGAAGCTTTTGACTTGGCTAGAACTACGACTCCAAAGTCCAACCGGCAGCGGCCGGTGGCTTTTCTGCTGCCTCCTCTGTTCTCTGTGCGGCAGATCTGGATGGATACGTCGCGCTGTCACGTTGCCGTCCGGAAAGAAGGGGGGACCCGGCCGCTGCGAACTCGACTTGCGAGAGAATTTCTTTCTGGTAGTATTTGTCACGGATTGTGTGTGTTTTTGTTTGGGTTCCTCTCTGTTCGCTCGGCAAAGTGGGTGATGATAGGATACGCCTTCGGTCTCCGACGGCAACCGGTGGTCCTGCTCACATACATACGCGAACTGATCACATCACGCTATGGCCTCCCTCGGTAGTAATTTTTGTTCCGGACAGGGGATGACGGATGAACGGTAGTAGTCGATCCCTTCTAAAAAAAAATTTATAAGACGTTTTAATTTTTCTAGATTTATAATTTTCGTTATGCATTTAGATATATACTATGTCTAGATGCATAATATCGGTGTTTTCAGACCACCAACGAGTAAATTTATATTTACGCGTCTGGCTCGAATGGTGTGTTCGGAGGACACAAGAGTTTATACTGATTCGGGCGGAACGTCCCTACGTCCAGTTTGCGTCTGCTCGTGTTACCGGCACTTGGTTTGCGGTAGGGGAGGACAAACGGACGAGAGATGAAAAGGATCCCAAGTCTCTGATGGAATGAGTGAACAGGTGCTGCGAGCTCGATCACTGCTCAGCTGTGTATTCGTGTCGTGCTCTTGCGTTTTCTATCTCGTGCCGATCCGGATCGGTCCCCTTCATAGGACGCCCTGCTTTTCCTTTTATAGACTGAGAGAAAGTGCGGGTTACAGCGGAGGAAAAGGAGAAGAATGAGAGAGAGGAAGGCTTTCAGGATCACCGGATCCTTCTTCTCCTTCACACGGGTCCCACCGATCCTATAGATGTCAATAGGGACAGCTCCACGTCGTGGACCTGTCCGTCACTTGGTGCCACGCGCATGCGTCATCCGTCGGTCGTGGTGTTCCATTCCGTCCTGGCGGACGTCGTGGTGAACTGACAAGCTTGTCAGCGTTTGTACGAGGGTTAGGCAGAACAGCACCGGCACGTCCGACGCTGTTCTTGATGTGAATCCTCAGGTATGGCCAGTCATAGCCACGGGTTACATCGAGTCATGCTAGTTACTTCCTTGTGTCAGAGTTTTAACCCAGGCCCATACGCTTAGACCTAGAGTGGTTGGCGGCAGTATAGGTCCCCATGGAACGAGACAGAAACCGCGGCCCGGACCCCAAGGGGTTGGGCGAGGCGTAGCCGACACCCCAAGGGGTCGGGCGAGACGGAGCCCGCACTCAAGGGGTTGGGTGAGGCGGAGCCCACGGCCTCAAGGTCGGACGAGACGGAGCCCGCGACCTTGGGGTCGGACGAAACGGAGCCCGCGGCCTTAGGGTCGGGCGAGACCTTTTAATACGTCTCGCTCCATCCGAGGAAGTCAGCGTGGGCGCTAACTCTCTTGTTTTGGGTATCCCTAATATCGATACCCGACAGTAGCCCCCGAGCCTGCGGAGGAGTAGAATACCCTCTGGAGGCTTTTTCGGTCGGGAGAACTCTGAGGACCTTGGCGTTCTTTTTGTAGTCCGTGGCGTGTCCTGGTAGGGCGGCGGTTCCCTTTTGTCGCGATCGGTCTTCTTACGAGTCCAACTTTCCTCGAGCATCTACGCGTAGCAGGGGTCCGTTCGAGGTTCGGCTCGTCTTCGTGATCGTCATCCCTCAAGTGTTTTCTTCGATAAAATGGAGGGGCTGAGCCATGCCATGTTTTTTCCTTGATGGACAAAATATGGTGCTCGGTGAGCTGTTAACGAACTAGTCCGAGTGGGGCCCCGGTTTCCCGTTCACGGGGGTCCGGCATGGGTCAGCTGGTGACCGACTCCAGACTCTTGGCGGTCAATCCATATAGTTCTCAGGTCCGTTCGACCGGTCCCTAGGGCTCGTTGCCTTTCTTCGAGAAAAAACCATGGACTAGGAACCGACCAAGACTCAAACGTGGGCTGGGATACCCGCGATGCTCGTCTGCACGGGTACTGGCCGCTAGTGGGCCCAACCCTTTCCACCCCTCACGCTAAGGGCGCCCTGGAGCGGCTGTGATCCCGACAGATGGCCAGGCTTCGAACTCCTAGGCCTAAATGGGTCGTAGGAGCGTTTTTAGCTCCGTATCACAGGTTATCTGCGACGGTTCTTGGCCCATTGAACGGGCGAACCATCATCCAGCGCATCCTTCGAGGGCGCGGATAGAGATTGCATGCGCACGATCTTTAGAGGGAGGTGACATGACGCGACGTAGTGGGCGCATGAATCTAGGCGGACGGTTTTCCTTCTTGCCCCACTCCACCTTATAAATAGCGGCCTCCCCCTTCATGTTTCTGCACACCAAAATCGTAGCCTTACCTTCTCTATTTTTTCGTATCCGCCGTTCGGATCTGCCATGCTTGCTAGTCCGCTGCCGGAGCCCTAGATCTATAGCCTCCGCTCCTCCTCTGCCGCCTTTGCTTCTCCGTAGCCACCCCCATCCTCCAAGGATTCGTGGCATCGCTCCGATGTTACCTATGCGCGCATGGAGGGCCTCGTTAAGCATGGTCTTCTTTGTGGGAGGACCGATGTGGTGGAGTGGCTTGTGACCGGCCACGAGGAGGCGTCGGCACCGCCCGATGGCTACGTTGTCTCCTTCGCGCTCTTCCATGAGCACGGACTCATGGTTCCCCCTCACTCGTTCTTCCGAGGTCTACTGCACCTTTATCAGATTGAGTTGTAGCACTTGAACTCCAACGGGATCTAGCACATCGCGGCCTTCATCGCGATGTGTGAGGGGTACCTAGGGATTGAGCCCCACTTCAAGCTCTAGAGATATTTCTTCTCCATCATCTTGATGAAGAAGAAGGAGAGAGGCGGGGAGACCCCGATGACGATGGGATGCATGGGCATCCACCTCTGGGGGCAGCGGGTGGCCGAGTACATGCCCTGCCAACTCTCCAGATCCAACAAGAGGTGGCACTCACATTAGTTCTGCCTAGAGGACTACCCTACCGCACCCTTGCGTATCTTCTCTAGGCGTCTGATTGAAGAAGTTCCACCATCATGGCCATGGGGGCCACCCAACAAGGAGAAGATGAGGATGCATGACTGAAAGGTCCTTGTGTGGTTTTGGTAATTGAGTGACAATCTAGGTGGACTAATTGTGTTTATGTGAGATACACAGGTGATTAGTCCACAAGTAAATGTGTGTGAGCAACATATGCCATGAAGGTGAAAATGGCTTGGAGATGTTGCAAAGCTCACACATGTGGTGATGAAGGAGCTTATTGCACATGAGACATGACATTGAGTCATGTGATCAAGGTGAAGAAGATCAAGACAAGACTTGGCTTGATGAACCAATTGCAAGCGTGAAGGGCAAGTCGAAGGCTTTGGAGTGATGGACCGCGTAGCGGTGAAGCTTGAGCAAGACTTGGCGCCGATGGACGATGGCAACGGTGAAGAGCAAGTGAAGTCAAGATCAATGAACCAATATGATCACATGATGATATAAAGTGGATCATATCATTGTTGATTATGTTAGTGCATATGTTGCATCAACATTGGAGGAGATGGAATGGGATGCGCAAGGCAAAGGTATAACCTAGGGCATTTCATTTCACCGGTCATAGGTGTGTAGAGAAGTTTATGACCGGGTTTAGGATAGATGGCCGTACCATCAAGAGGGGTAAACTTATTTGCATATCGGTCATCTAGTGCCACTCGAGTGATCTAACTTTGCATCATTGCTAGGATTGAGTGACGTGGTAAGTTGAGTGGCTAATCCTTTGAAAAATGATTGTGAATCAGAAAAGGCAGTGTTTGGCAGAGCAGTCGATCGGACGCTGGCAGCGTCCGATCCAGTGTGATCGGATGCGTCCAGTCATCGGTGGGTGCTTACTGTACTCGACTGGACACTGAGGCTCAGCTTCTGGTCAATTTCTAACTGTCGCGTCCGGTTGGCCCTGGAGGCTTACTGGACTCGACCGGATGCAGCGGTTGAGCGTCCGGTCGGTTCATGCTGAGCATCCGGTTGTCTTGTTAGAGAGCTGTTGGAGGCAACGGTTGGACATGTGGTGGTCAGACAGCAATCGGACACGTCTGGTATAGCGACCGGACGCGTCCGGTATTCGCGATCGGTGCGTCCGGTGCTGCGTCTGGTCGACCCAAAAAACGCCCAGTGAAGGGGTAACTGCTAGTTTAGCCCTTGGGGCTATAAATAGAAGTGGCCTTCGGCCATGGCTGGGGCTGAGCACCTTGGGGGACTTTGTGTCCATGCTTGAGAGTGCTTAGGAGCCCTCCATCTCACACATATTTGATAGTGATCATCCGATTGTGTGAGTGAGCGATTCTAGTGCGATTGCATCGTGAGGTTGCATCAAGTGGCACTAGGTGATCGAGTTGCAAGCCGGTGGTGCTTGTTACTCTTGGAGGTTGTCACCTCCTAGCTCCTAGATGGCTTGGTGGTGGTCTCCGTCGAAGCCCGTAAGAAGCTTGTGCGGCGCTCCAGAGAAGAGCTTGTGAGGGGCATTGTGCTCGCCCCACAGGAGTCGTGAAGAGCAACTTTAGTAAAGCATGTCATTGAGCTACCCTCACTTCTGGGGTAGGTTCTTACAGCGCCCGGCGTGTGGGCTTGGCGGGTGATGCCAATTAGATGCCGAACCACCAAGTGAGCGGTCGACACAACGGGGACTAGCGTGTTGGCAAACACGTGAACCTCGGGAGAAAAATCATCGTGTCAACCTTGGTCGTCCCGTTGGTTTGCATCCCCGTTACACAAGCTTGCGATTACTTTCATATACATTAAGCTTGTGTTGTTGCTTTTGTAATTAGTTAGCTTGTGTAGCTTGCTAGTTACCTTCTTGCTTGTGTAGCATAGAAGTAGCTCCCTTACGTGGCTAATTTGGTTTGTGTAACCTTGTTAGTCACATTGCTTAGTTTGTGTGGCTAAGTAATTGTGCTCTCTAATTTGGCATTGGATACCTTGTTATTGAGCATTGCTAGTGAGCTTAGTTGGCTTTGTGCTTTTGCTTACTAGCATGTGTAGGAGCTCCCTTGTCGCTTAAAGTACTAGTGGCATAGGTTTATGTGACCTTGCTCCTAGAATTGGTTAGGTGAGCTCTAGCTAGCCCGGCACCTTTATTGCTAATTAGTATCTTTGAAATGTGCTAGTGAATATAGATAGAGGGGTGTAGTCTTGGCTAGGCCGATAGTTATAATTCCGCACTTGTTTCAGTTAGCCGACGAGATTAAGTTTTAGAAAAGACTATTCATCCCCCCGCTAGTCGCCATCTCGACCCTTTCAATTGGTATCGGAGCTAGGTCTCTCATTTGTGGTCTTCACCAACCCGAGAGGATGGCGTCTAATGGGCTAGATGATTGTCCATATATTTTTGATGGCACACACTTTACACGATGGAAAAATTGGATGATATGCAATTTTAAGTTTATTTACCCTCAAATGTGGTGGATGGTAGATGTAGGTTTTTCTCATATGTTGAATGAAGACAATCTAACTCAAGCATAAGAGAAATGCCTAGATCTCAACATCCATGCTACTAATATCATGTATAGATCTTTGCATGGTTGCATATTTGGAGAGATCATGGACATGAAGACCGCCCATGAGATTTGGAGTTATCTCAATGAGAAATATGGGATGGTCTCCGATGATGATGATGAGCCTAAGGAGGAGGCACATGAGTGTGTTGAGCATAACCATAATTTGGTGATTATGGAAGATTGCTCCACCTCAAGGTCAAGTGATGATGATGATGATCGATCCACTACAAGTTCACTTGACAAGGTTGATGATGATGCCACAAGTGTTGCAAGTGATGATGCTACCCCATGCACACTTGATGGTGATTATGGTTCATGCTCAAGCCATGATGAAGATGCTACTACAAGCTCTCCGGCTACATCACCACATTGCTTCATGTCACAAGGTGACACCAAGGTATCAAATGATAATGTGGTTGATCATATTGATTCATATGATGAGCTTGTTAGTAGACTTGCTAGCATGGCCATGTCTTTAGAAAATGAGAAAGCTAAAACATTGAAATTAGGAAATGAAAACTCATTTCTAAAGAACTCTTGTGAAGAACATAAGAAATTACATAATGCTTATAAATCTTCACTTGATGAGCTAAAATTGAATCATGAGACACTACTTACATCTCATGATGAATTATTAGAACAATATGCTTCTCTCATTAAAGTATTTACAAAGAAACTTAAAAATAATAAGAGCTCATCACATGGATCAAATGATAAATCGCAAAATGTTGCTAACCCTTGTGATGTAGGCAAGAAGCATGTATCCACCTCTTGTGATGATTTATTAGAAATGCCATGCTCTTCACAAATAGATGTTTGTTATACTTCTATGTCTTGTGAGACTAACCTTTTGAAGGAGAATAATGAGCTCAAAAATGAAGTGAAGAAATTGACCAAAAAGCTAGAGAGGTGCTACAACTCAAAAGTCACCTTTGTGCACATGTTGAAGACTCAAAGAAACTATGGTGACAAGTGTGGCCTTGGCTTCAAGAAGAAGATGACAAAGGGCGAAAGAAAGAGAGAAAGAAAGATGAAGAAGCTACAATAAAGAAAGCTTTCTCATACCATGTGCTACCGGTGTCATGAAGTGGGACACCTTGCAAATGGTTGCCCTAACATTGATAAGCTCAAGAAGATAAAAGAAGAAGAGAGGCTCAAGCATGTCAAGTGCTTCAAGTGCCGCATTTGGGGTCACCTTACCTCAATATGCCCAACCAAGCAATTGGTGAAGCAACAAGTGAAGCCCCAACTAAAGCCACAAGTTGAGCAAGAGAAGACACCCCAAGTTGAAATCAAGATCAACCATGAAGATGGTGGTGATTTGATGATAAAAAAGAAGAAAATAAGAAGGGGTGGAAAGGCAAGGCATCTAATGCAAACTCAAGATGCCAAGATGGTGAGCAAGAATAAAGATGAGAAGAAAGATTTTGCTTACATCAAGTGTTTCAAGTGTGGAAATATGGAACACTTTGCCTCTAAGTGTCCTACCAAGCTTGAGAAGAAGGCTCAAGCAATCCATGAGAGGCAAGGCAATGAGAAGCACCACATGAGCAAAGAAGAGAAGGCTCAAGCAAAGAGAAAGTGCTACTCATGTCGGGAAAGGGGACACATGGCACATTCATATCCCCTAGGTGACATTTCTAAGCCTATTTCAATTGTTGATAATAATGTGCTTAGAAAGGATGGTAATGGTACCTCTATGGTTGCTATTGCAAAATATCCCGCTACTCATACTAAGGTGTTGCCTAAGTATGTTGCTCCTAACTTGAGAGGACCCAAACTTGTTTGGGTACCATCAAAAAGCGGATGATTGTTTGTAGGTACCATCGGCATTGGAGACTTGATTCAATTGATTTAATATTGATCATCATATGTTGAGTCAAGATATGAAGCCTAGTGCACATTCAATCCCAATGCTAAGTGAAAATTGAGCGAAGTCTAAAGTGCTATCAACATACAAGTGCTATAATTCAAGTTGTTGGTAATTCGTTGGATATATTTGATGGCTTGCAAATATTCGAGTTGAAGCTTACTAGTTGGATGATCATGAGCTAACCAAGGTATATCTCTTATTGATCATTTTATTTGGGTGCATATGAGTTGATTGAATTGGATAAATATGCAAAGTTGCTTACTATGAGATGATTGAATGGATAATTGCTTAGTAATCAAGTTTGGATTGAATCGTGTTGGATAAATTCATAAGATGACATTTAGTAAGTGATTTGAATGGATATATGTCTTATGGAAGTATTCAAACAAGTTAGTTTTAAGTTTGATTCATACATGATGAAGTATAACTCAATTATTGAAATCTGTCCTATAATTGAGAATTTGAGCTAGCTGTGATCTTAGCCATATTTGAGTGATCAAAACTTATTGGATTGTCATAAAAATTAGTGTACATGCTCTAGACTTATGGTATAAGATGCTGTATAATTTTCATGAGAATTGGATAAGAAATGCTTCGGTTTTGGAGTAGATCTTGTCAGCTATAGTGCAACAGTTTTCAGCATATAGCAGAAGTGAAAGAATTGAAATATGGCAGCAATCTAGAAGTCCAATGAAGCTCAAATTTTTACAGCTGCTAGATAACTTAGTATTGCACACCTCCACCAAATTTAGTGGTATTTGGATTTGTACTTTTGGAGATATTCTTATTTCTTTGAAGGGTACAAAATATGTCAGAAAAGTGACAAATGTTGGATTGATCTAGAGTCACTTTGATTGAAAGGTCCTCAAGTTGGAAACATGTTTACAAGTGTTTGAGGTACCTAAGTTTGGTTTTGAGATGATCTAGAAGCATGACAAGCAAAGAGTACAAGGCTATTTGATTGTGGAGTATACTTTGCACACATTCGGTACTCAAATTGAAATATCAAGATCAAACTCAAGATGAAGTTGAAGTTTAAGTTCTAGTGACTATTGGAAATCATTTGGTAGAAAGAAAAGAACTTAAACAAGAAGAAAGAAAAGGACTTAAAGAAGGAATCAAGGTTACTCATCAAGTTAAGTCCATCACTTAGATCAATCAATCAATCGAGTCATTTCAAGTGAGTATCAAGAATGATTCTTGGAGAGAGGTCACTTCTCCCTAGTGTAGGGGCTTGCCGCCTATGTGTAGGTAAACTAAGTGTGGTACTTGGAAGGCTAACATAGAAGTGGTGATTCGAGGAACAATTGAGATGCTTAGTTGAAGCAATCAAAAGGGTTGATCAAGAAAAGCAAGCAACACCCAAAAGAGAGCTAGTCATGATATTTCAAATGGTATTCTCAAATTGATACTCTCATGCAAGCAAAGATCAAAAGATAAAGCAAGCCAACCACAACAAGAAAGCGCACTTGATCATAAGTGGTATTCATTTCATATGGGTGAAGAATAAAATTCAACATGGTATCTATTGGTCTTCACTAAGCTTATAATTGGACTTCACATTGCTATTGGAGTAATGAATTGGAATCTATGTGACTATCCTCTACTCCAACATAGCAGAGGTATTATTGTAATGTGCATGACCATTTCATCCCTTACTAGTATGTGGTTAGTGCATATAGTACATGCTTCGTAGGATCATGCATAACAAATGAAATGCTTAAATTCATAGCCTACCACTATTGTTTGAATGATTACTTGATCTAGTGGTTAGTACATGAATTTGTTCATGAGCTAGTCATCCCAAGTACTTGATCTAATTTGGATTGCTAACAAGTGACAAGTACAACATTAGCAAGATAACCCTTGCAAGAGGTGTGAAGAAGCTTGTCATTGGTTTAAACTGGACTTAAAAGCTTAGGCAAATCAATTTAGTTCAAGTCAACCATAAAAGCTCATGATAGTGATAAGAGTACAAGCACAAGACAACAATGCAAATGGATATCTAGTTTGTATGTTTCAAATGGTGTCTAGACTCAAGTATTTTATCAAGAATTCATAAGTGATGTCTAGATCAACTCACAAGTGATATCCTATAAGTAGTACTCATAAAGATAGCAAATATTCAAGAAAATGATCAAATTGATAAATCCAACAAGTGGTTCCAAAATATAAATTTATTTCAAATGGTATCACATCTACATATAGTATCAATTATACAAGTGATATCAACCATGAAAGATGATGGTTCCACAAGTGATCCTCAACTTTAAGTGATCATCAAATGAAGAATGCATCCCTCAACTACAATAGCTCAAGTGTATCAATTGGATGACCCATGCTATCACAAAGGGGAGTTGTCACACAAATTGATAGCAAGATCAAAGAATCTAAGTGTGGTATCTCAAGAAGCCCTACATAAGTTACAAGTGGTATCTACAAGTGGTGTCATTCCAACAAACAAGTGATGTCCATAAAAAATGCAAGATTCAAGCCTCAACCATCTACCCCAAATGCATACCTTTGCATCAATAAGAAACACACCTTTTATGGAAATTGATGACAAAGGGGGAAAGATTGTACAAAGATATGAAAGTATTTGTGAGGGGGGAGATAAATTGTGTAAAGGGAGAGATAAGATATGAAAGCTTAAGAGGTTGGACATGAACATGGATAAAGAGAGAGCAACATTGGAGAAAAGAGATGGATCAAAATTTCTTGGACAAGAGAAGCACACAAGTAGGGGGAGCAAGCTCATGAACTTTGATTGATTGCATTTGATATGAGCATATTCATGTGCTTGCTTGCATTGCATAAGCTTTCAAATTCAATATGCATGCTTGTGTGGTGTATGCTAGTTGTAGAACTTGAATGATAATTTGATAACTAGCATGCATAGGATGATAGCTAGACACTTGGTATGTTATTCAAGTAATGCTAGTACCTTGCTTTTAGTGTTGATCTCACGAGGTATCTAGTGCTTTCATTTCCAAGTGATATCTAGCTAACCATAGTGCTAAGGATGAACTTAAAGGTACAACTCCGATTGGTACATGCTTCAAAGGTTTATTCTATACACCTTAGCATCATTCGGTAGTAATTACTCTCCCACAATTTTAATCTATGCATATGTGTGACCTTCAAATTAAACATTTTAGCACATATGTAGGGGGAACTAATACTACCATTTCGGGTTTGTGGTACTTGTCCAAAATCATTTTCACATGGAAAAATTGCTTGGGCAAGCAACATGAATCAAAAAGAGCTTAATTTCCATATCTTTGTAGAGTTGTCATCAATTACAAAAAAGGGGGAGATTGAAAGGTCCTTGTGTAGTTTTGGTAATTGAGTGACAACCTAGGTGGACTAATTGTGTTTATGTGAGATACACAGGTGATTAGTCCACAAGTACATGTGTGTGAGCAACATATGCCATGAAGGTGAAAATGGCTTGGAGATGTTGCAAAGCTCACACATGTGGTGATGAAGGAGCTTATTGCACATAAGACATGACATTGACTCATGTGATCAAGGTGGAGAAGATCAAGACAAGACTTGGCTTGATGGACCGGTTGCAAGCGTGAAGGGCAAGTCGAAGGCTTTGGAGTGATGGACCGCGTGGCGGTGAAGCTTGAGCAAGACTTGGCGCCGATGGACGATGGCAATGGTGAAGAGCAAGTGAAGTCAAGTTCAATGAACCAATATGATCACGTGATGATATGAAGTGGATCATATCATTGTTGATCATGTTGGCGCATGTGTTGCATCAACATTAGAGGAGATGGAATGGAATGCGCAAGGCAAAGGTATAACCTAGGGCATTTCATTTCACCGGTCATAGGTGTATAGAGAAGTTTATGACCGGGTTTATGATAGATGGCTGTACTATCAAGAGGGGCAAACTTGTTTGTATATCGGTTATCTAGTGCCACTCGAGGGATCTAACTTTGCATCGTCGCTAGGATTGAGTGGCGTGGCAAGTTGAGTGGCTAATGCTTTGAAAAATGATTGTGAATCAGAAAAGGTAGTGTTCGGTAGAGCAGTCGATCGAACGCTGACAACGTCCGGTCCAGTGTGATCGGACGCATCCGGTCATTGGTGGGTGCTTACTGTACTCGACCGGACGCTGAGGCTCAGCTTCCGGTCAGTTTCTAACTGTCGCGTCTAGTCGGCCCTGGAGGCTTACTGGACTCGACCGGATGCAGTGGTTGAGCGTCCGGTCGGTTCATGCTGAGCATCCGGTCATCTTGTCAGAGAGCCGTTGGAGGCAACGGTTGGACATGTGGTGGTCAGACAGCTATCGGACACGTCCAGTATAGCGACCAAACACGTCCGGTATTCGCGATCGGTGCGTCCGGTGCAGCATCCGGTGCTGCGTTCGGTCGACCCGAAAAACGCCCAGTGAAGGCGTAACGGCTAGTTTAGCCCTTGGGGCTATAAATAGAAGTGGCCTTCGGCCATGGCTAGGGCTAAGCACCTTGGGGGACTTTGTGTCCATGCTTGAGAGTGCTTAGGAGCCCTCTATCTCACACATACTTGATAGTGATCATCCGATTGTGTGAGTGAGCGATTCTAGTGCGATTACATCATGAGGTTGCATCGAGTGGCACTAGGTAATCAAGTTGCAAGCCGGTGGTGCTTGTTACTCTTGGAGGTTGCCACCTCCTAGATGGCTTGGTGGTGGTCTCCGTCAAAGCCTGCAAGAAGCTTGTGCGGCGCTCCAGAGAAGAGCTTGTGAGGGGCATTGTGCTCGCCCTGCGGGAGTCACGAAGAGCAACTTTAGTAAAGCGTGTCATTGAGCTACCCTCACTTCCGGGGTAGGTTCTTGCGGCGCCCGACGTGCGGGCTTGGCGGATGATGCCAATTAGCTGCCAAACCACCAAGTGAGCGGTCGACACACCGAGGACTAACGTGTTGGCAAATACGTGAACCTCGGGAGAAAAATCATCGTGTCAACCTTGTTCTTCCCGTTGGTTTACATCCCCGTTACACAAGCTTGCGATTACTTTCATATACATTAAGCTTGTGTTGTTGCTTTTATAATTAGTTAGCTTGTATAGCTTGCTAGTTACCTTCTTGCTTGTGTAGCATAGAAGTAGCTCCCTTGCGTGGCTAATTTGGTTTGTGCAACCTTGTTAGTCACATTGCTTAGTTTGTGTGGCTAAGTAATTGCGCTCTCTAATTTGGCATTGGTTGCCTTGTTATTGAGCATTGCTAGTGAGCTTAGTTGGCTTTGTGCTTTTGCTTACTAGCATGTGTAGGAGCTTCCTTGTCGCTTAAAGTGCTAGTGGCATAGGTTTGTGTGACCTTGGTTAGGTGAGCTCTAGCTAGCCCAGCACCTTTGTTGCTAATTAGTATCTTTGAAAGGTGCTAGTGAATATAGATAGAGGGGTGTAGTCTTGGCTAGACCGATAGTTATAATTCCGCACTTGTTTCGGTTAGCCGACGAGATTAAGCTTTAGAAAAGACTATTCACCCCCCCTCTAGTCACCATCTCGACCCTTTCAGCGACCTCCTCTTGGCCATCGTGTTCCTGAAGACCCATGGCCTCCATGGGGCCGGCATCATCGGGGGATATCACACAAGGAGGGTGGCGCCCCAGATGGCGCGTGTCCTCCCGTTGTATGGGATGATGCTCGGCGCATAGCTCGTCGGGACGACGCTCGCCCAGGGGCCGCTCCATGACAACAAGGTTGCACAGCACATCAAGGAGGCTATGGGTTGGCCGACGCTGTGTTCCTAACCCTGGGGCATCCTGTGATACAGTCGGACACGGGCTTCATTGAGCTACTAGCGGGGTTAGTCTTTCTAGGACTCTGTTGTGCCGCTGCCAGAGCATGCGGCCATGAGGGTTTCGAACTATGCCATAGACGAACAGTGGAAGAAGAAGGACGAGGAGGAGAAAAGACGGTGGTTGAAGCAGCGAACGAAGCTATAGTGAGGGAAGTGACATCAAATCTCATCGAAAGAAGAGGAGGGGGGAAGATGATGGCTCCTTGTCGCCCATCCGTGGGATGATCTGGCTAACGGGGATGAGGACCCACCTTCGCAGTAGGCGGGGCCCTTCCCGTGGCCTGCCGTGAGGCAGGAGGGGGAGGGTGTGCCCCCGTATCTAGCAGAAATGAACTGCTCCGCTGTGTCCGGACCTTCGACGGCGACCTCAGAACCGGTGGAGCCAGGCCACCTCACCTCGTTTGGGCCTTCGACGATGGCCCCAAGGCCAACGGAAAAAGGTCGCCATGCTCTGACCGAGCCCTCAGCGGCGCCCCCCGGAGTCGGCGGTAGGCGCCCATTTTGATTTGTCCGAGCCCTCTAAGCTGAGGGAGGGCTCAAAGCGGCAACGTGCCAATGAGGAGCAGCCAGGATCGGGCAAGCCGACCCCAAAATATCCTCGTATGATGGCATCAAGGTGAGTCAAGAGCTTTTTTGTCCTTTTGTTTTAACGGTTTTTTGCCTCGAACTGACCGTAATGTCCCTTGTAGCGTTAGAGGACGTGGGACTCTCCTACAGCTTGCTCTGAAGATCCTTTTTTGGCAAACACGCCAGGAGCTAGCTGTCGCTGCGCCAGTTGAGGGCGTGAGTGGCATCGAGGCAGCCTTGGCGTCGACTGAGGAGGCGCAACCGATGGCTGTGTCCATGGGAGAGCAGGTGGAGGAGGGCGCGTCCGGGATGCCCAGCGTGGCCCGACCAATTGTGTCCTCGGCGTCGTAAGCAGAGGAGGCATGGTGGGAGCCACCGTTCATGCAGGTGGCCATGTCCTCGGTGAGGCAAACATAGGGGCGCACTTAAGGCATCCTTCATGGATGTGGCAATAGGGGTAGGCCTTTTGTCCATGTCACCTGCCCCATCTGTCGCTGGAGGGGTCGCTCTAAAGGAGCTACCGCCGACAGAGAGGACGACACCGCTTGAGGTCGGCGTAGGGATGTCCTAGTCTCTGGTCTGGGTGGCTACCCTTGATGAAGCAACAGAGTAGACGGAATGGGGGAGCATCCACACAGAGGTTGGGGACATGGTTTGTGCCCTGACCACCATGCTGAGCTCGATGCGTGATATCATCGCCTCAGTTGGCCAGGTATGATATGACCATGCTTCCGACCCCCATGTTCTCTTTTCGTGCCTCTAAGTCTTGTCTTCCTCCCAGGTTCTTTTGGCCCATAGCCGAGAGAAGTCCCAACTCCTTGCTGAGGAGATGCGACGGAGTGAGGGGCTGGCTGCTCAGCTCGCTGCCACCCATTAGGAGGTGGCTGAGCTTGCCCCTACCGCCCGGGAGGTGGTCGACCTCCGAGTCATGGAGAAGGATGCTTGCGATGACGCCTGTGAGGCCTAGGAGAAGCTCATGGCCCTGATCGAGAGGGCATGCACAGACGCCGTGGAGGCCAAATGACTACGGAAAGAGTGGGATGATTTGCTTTGGGCCATAGAGGAGCTTCGTACGAGGACTGAGCTAGCTCGCTAGGAGTGCACCGATGCTCAACAGCGGGTTAGCCACCTCGATAAGGAGCTCTAGAGGGAGATGGACCTGAAGGTTGCAGCCGAGGATGTGTCCACTGGGCTCGTCGCTGAGGTCAAGCAGTGCCAAGAAGAGGTCTGCCGCCTGGAGGCCGAGGTGACCCGGTAGCATGATGAGGTGCACAAGCTTCGGGCGGATATGGACGGTAAGTCCTTAGTTTCCCTTGCTGTATTTCTCCCTAAAATCTATGGTAAGCCTTTTGACACGATCGATATGTGACTTGGGCAGGTCTCAACAACAAGCTCGGGTCAGAGGTGGTGAAGAGCCACGGCATGGAGAAGGAGCTCAGCGAGGTGAAGGACACCGTCTAGAAGGAGAGCGACGAACACGACAACCTGTGCGTCACGGTCTAGCTGGTCTGTGACAAGCTCGAGCTAGCCTCGGTGCAGGAGACAAGCTCTCTCATGGTTCACGCCACCCAGATTATGGACCAGGCATGTGATATGGCGAGGGGCATGCTTTGCTTTGGTGTTCACCGATCATTCGCGATCGCCCATTCTGATTACTAGAACATCGATCTGGCAACGATGAGCCAAGGCTTCGTGCCCATCTATACCGATGCCGACCTGGACGTCATCAAGGAGGAGGTGGCCCCCTTGGTGCATGACCTTTTTGTCAAGATAGAGGCTGAAATCATCCCTTCGAGGGGTTAGTTTAGTTAGATAGGTTGGGCGGCGCCTTTGTAATAGCGGACAAGTTCCCTCCCTTTTGTTTTGTTTGAACAAGTCTGTTATTTTGTTTCGATTTAAACAAATTTGTTCTTTCTCCCTTTTTATGTGTAAAAAAGGGGGTTAAAGCATTCCGACCCTTCCTTTTGTTAAGACTATAGAGATTGAGGTGTGGGCGAGAAAACTCTAGTCATGCTGGAAAGAAAGAGTGTCATAGCCACTGGGGCGTAGGTCTCTTGTAGTCTGACCAGTTTTACTCGACGTTCATTTCCGCAAATCTTGCCTCTAGGTTTTTAATGTGAGAAAGGATCGGGCACAGCGACTATTTGAGAAAGGGTATATATATACCCTTATCAGCCCTCGAGTGAGACCTGGTCCCTTGCCGTTACTAGGGTTGAGTTTCACTAGAGATTGAGAAGACAATAGCGAAACTAGTATAAGAAAGCGTCTCTTGTTTCACTAGCCATTGTTCTGTGACCGTGCATTCGGTCTCCTTGCGAGTCCAACTTTCCATGAGGCCCCATGCCTAGCAAGGGTTCGGTCAAGGGTCGGCTCGTCTTTGTGATCGTCACCCCATCTATGGTTTCCGCAACCAGAGGGGTTGAGCTAACGTCACTTGCCTCGATGGCCTGAGTGTCGCACTTGGTGAGCTCGCTAACAGGCATGTCCAAGTGGAATCTAGGTCCATTGTTCATAACAAGGTCGGTATAGCCCTCATGTGGCATTCCACTGCTCCTTAACCTGCCTTGCTAGGATCCGAGCCATCGTTCTACGACCACGCATTCGGTCTCCTTGTGAGTTCAACTTTGCTCGAGCCCCCACACGTAGCGGGGGTCTGGTTGAGGGTCGGCTTGTCTTTGTGATCATCACCCCATCTGTAGTTTTCGTAACAGGAGGGGTTGAGCTAACGCCACTTGCCTTGATGGCTCGAGTGTCGCAGTCGGTAAGCTCACTGACGGGCATGTCCGAGTGAAATCTAGGTCCATCGTTCATAAAGGGGTCGGCATAGCCCTCATGTGGCATTCCACTGCTCCTTAACCCACCTCGCTAGGATCCTAGCCATCGTTCTACGACTGCGCATTCGATGTCCTTGCGAGTCCAACTTTCATCGAGCCCTCGCGCGTAGCGGGGGTCCGGTCGAGGGTCGGCTCATCTTTGTGGTCATCACCCCATCCACGGTTTCTACAACCGGAGGTGTTGATCTAACGCCACTTGCCTCAATGGCTCAAGTGTCGCGCTCAATGAGCTCACTAACGGGCATGTCTGAGTGGAATCTAGGTCTGTCGTTCGTAACGAGGTTGGCATAGCCTTCATGTGGCATTCCACTGCTCCTTAACCTACCTCCCGGCACATGCCTAAGTCATTCCGGAGACCGACTCAGGTGGCCCATTGGCCTCTCCTCAATGGAGATTCTTTGGGCATGGCTCGGGGTTAGGATCAAACAAGAAGGTCAAGATGACCCTGTCCGCTTCTGAGTGGGTCAGGCAAAGGACGCTGGGGCTCATGTGCGTTTTCTCCCTTAGCTCTGTTCGACGTGAGGTGGCCTTGAGACCTTCGCAGGTCGGCCTTTGAACCTCAGTCAGTCGCTGCTCATGTTGAATGAGACAACTACCGCTTCGTGACCCGACGCAAAGCGTTGTGATGCAATAATTGCATATGCGATGCTTGGATATATGAGAATGGATGAATGAATGCTCACGCACTAGAAAAAGTAAAGTGAGGGTTCGTAAAGTTATCTCGATGGCTCGAGTGATGGGTTTGGAGAGCTCTTATCGAATATGTCCAAGTGGAGTCTAGGTCCGTCGTTCGTGACAGAGTCGGCATAACCCGCATGGGGCATCCCACTGCTCCTAACCCCTCGGCAGCGGCTCGAGTCGTCTGATCGACTTGGGTGACCCGCTGGCCTCTCCCTGATGGAGATTCCCCCGGCAGGCCCCTCCAAACTATAACACCTCTGGTGTTATGAGCTTGGTTAGCACCTAGGTTAATGCCTAAGAGTAATTAGTAAAACAAATTTTTGGGTTTAAAAATTTATAGCACACGTGGGATTATAAACGAATCTTGTGTGACTCGCTTTCGTAAATAAAACGAGCAAATAAGTGTCGCTAGTCAACTTGTCTCGGTGCTTAGCAACTTTTAAATAATCTTGTGGACAAAAGTTGTGTAGGGCTTATTTTGGAAAAGTATGAATAAAGCGCTTAAAATGTCTGACAGCGAATAAATTGCGAATGGCTTGTTCTGTTGGATTGAGCATGAAAACAATTTTTATAAACAAAATAAATATAACTTGTAATTAGAACTTAAATAAAAAAATTGAAGTGCGAGTTAGTAGTTAAAAATGCAACTGTTGATTTGGTGAATGGATGTTGTTCCGTGGTATTTTTGATAGCTCAAAATCGATTTGGAAATTAAAATTAACCCTTTTCGTTGAATCGATAAAAAATGAAGTTGTGTTGAAAGTACACTTTTTGGTGATTTATAAAATGCAAAAATAGTTAAATAACACCGTGATGTTTTGGTTCTATTATTTCATAGACGGTAGTGTGGACTTCAAATTGGAGGACTTGCTTGGGCCTCAATCGATATCAATTGCAACACTTGCTTAGCTTTTAAATTCGTGTGCATCACTACTCACCATCGAATGGCTCGGCCTACGATCGCCACGTGCACTGCCTTCCAGCCATCTGGCCGACGTGGTGCTCTGCCCACCGCACGACCCACCTAACCATGGAGGAGCTAGCTACCTTCGTGTCCCACCAAGTTCGAGTCATCCTGTCTATGCATGTTGTTTCTAGAGGAGCACCTGTAGCACCGTCATTGCCATGCTGTTGCCTTGTTGTGCCCACGCCCCACTGCTCCCTCTTCCCGCGCTCCTTCTTGTGCACGCCATGATCGAGCTGCTATCCTCCCCGCTGTTCTTTCTCCCTCTCTCGGTCTTTGCCTCTGTTGCCTGCCTTGCTTGTCTCGGTTGCCTGCTTTACTTGTTCTGTCTACCTCTACCGAGCCGAGCAAGCACCGTGGTCACACGCCGCCGTACCGCTCCCCATGGCCCGCGCTGGGCCTGCTGCTCCATAGCGATGTCCCTCTCAAGCCCTCCTCCACTCCACAAACCACTCCCATCGCCTGCTGCTGTGTGTGTGAGCGCACCCGAGCTGCGTCGACCCGCGTTGCTCCACCGCAGTGGCCACACCCACCGTCAGCCTCCCTGGCCTGCCTTGCTGCTGCCACCGCCACCGCAGGGCTCTGTCTCCATGGCACCACCCTAGCCAGGTGCGCGCCTTGTCTACCGGTGCCGAGGGGCCCGCCTCGCCAGCCGGTTCATCCCCACCTGAGCTCTTCTGAGCTGGGCCGGCCTAGTGTCACCTCTGGGCCTAGTGCTGCGCGTCCCGCATGGGCCGGCCTGCTCCAGCAGGGCCACGCCGCTTGGCCGCTAGGGCCGCAGCCGCCTCCTCTGGGCCTTGGCCGTGTGGGCCGCAACCGGCCATGGGACGCTGCTGCTTGCGCATCGGTGGGCTACTAGCCTGGCTGGTTAGGCCACATGTGCCTGGGTCTCTTGGCCACCCAGCGTGGGCCGCGCTGGCTGAAGGCGGCCCAAGTGCCCATTTCTTTTCTAGTTTTTGTTTAAAATGGCTTAAGCTTGTAAAATTCATAATAAATCAAATAAAAAGCGTAAAATGACAAATCCAATTTTGCTAGACTCTACACAGATTCTACTATGTAGTGAACACATAAAATCACATGCTTTAGTGTAAAATAATTTGCCTTAAAAATTAATCTATTATTGATGTAATTAATTAAATTAGTTTCCTTGCTCCAAATGCTATGAAATTTTTATGGTAGGTTCATCATATGGTTAGGTGTCCACTGTAATTTTTGTAGCAGTAGAGGAATTAAATTGCTAAGTTAGCAGTCGAGGCCTAGTTTGAATATATAGTAAATCAAATAAATGAAATAAAGAAACACATTGGAATTGTATAACTAAAACACTTGTTGGGAAATGACGCCTTTCTTGATGATGTTGATACGTAGATTAATACATTAGTCATTAGAGCTAGCTTGTTAGTTCATAGTATATACTCTATTTTAAGAGTTGTTGTTGTCTTATTAATTATCTGTTGCATCATTTGCATCAATGCATATCATATAGGTACGATGATGGATCAATTGATCAATTGAAGGATGATTGGGAATCTAAAAATTGTGTAATGGTATTCTTTCTAGGAGATGATGCAATGGGCTTTCTATTCATAGGATAGTGGATGATCTAAAGATGTAGATACTAACTTTTTAGTATATATCTTACCCAGACAAGCCTCGGTGCATAACCCCTACTTTTCTACACTTTAAATTATATTTGTGCATTAAGTTTTAAGGAGTTGAATGAAAACCACTTGCATATATATATATATATATATATATATATATATATATATATATACATATATATATATCTTTATCCGATGAGTCTTACTAGTATGATAGAATCATGTAGATGGCTATGCTACAGGACTCCAGTAGAAGTCGAGTGATTGCCTGTCACTCGCGAGAGATAGGAAATATATTATTGTTGTTACTATATTATTATCACCTAGATTATATATGAATGTTAAATGGTGACTGGACAGGGATATGGTTTGGTATTGGTGGGTGTAAGAGGTTGTGTCCTGCGGCCAACGGGGCATAACTTGGTTACACTATTTTCCCTGTCTGTGTCGGATAAGGACCAGCTATTGCATTGGGTTCTAGGTAGGTCACAGAGTTATTATCCCGAGCACATACTTGTGTATGGGCGTAGGAAAGACTTGTTACTCTCTTGTCATGGGTTTCGGCTCTTTCCAGACTGACTTTCAGGGTGGTTTTTGGGTGGTGGTCCTTGCACCGCACTGAGTCTGGGACTCAGGGGCGGGGGCTTGGAGTCCAAGTTTGCACGGGGACCCAAACCCCGTGATAGGACAGTAGTGGGTTGGTCCTGCTTGTGCCTAGGGTACAAGCAGTGCGTGTGTTTTGGGGTACCTAGCTGGGCATATTGATTCGCAAATCACCGGGTGATCCGATACGACTTATCTACAGTCTAGCAACATAGTAAGAACTAGAATATGAAAGATGGTAAAATGATTCTAATTGCTTACCACCTACTTGAAAGTAGCACAAGTGCTTACCTAGAATGGTTAGTTAATGAACTAATGATGACTGCTAATAAAAATTGAATATAAGGACGCACGCTTAGTAATGCTCCTGCATATGCAATAACCGATAAGCCAGATAGCCTTGCATATCCTTGGAGTCTTTTTTTTCTCCTATCGGGTAAGTCTTGCTGAGTACAATTGAGTATTCAGGGTTTTATTTCCCCTGTTGTAGGTGATAGATGAATGCTAGAGCTGACCCTTGTGTGTAGATTCCTCCTGGTAGGCTCAGAGAGATTCTTTACGCTGCGATCATAGTTTTTATTTATAACTCTCACTAAATGTTTTTATAAATGGAAGTTTTATAATATGTTGTCATAGTTTATATACCCATGCTTTATCATATCAGGAATAGATATTTATTTCCGCTGTAACTCTGTTCACATGTTTATATTTTGTTGTTAACTTAAATTGTTCATAACTCTGATAACATGATCATATTCTGCTGTTATAACAATAAATATTATACTCTGATGTTGCATGAAAAGTGATGTAAGAAATGGTTAATAATGATATAAGCTTTATTCTCTCATTTGCGATTCTGATGGAAAAATGTGGATTTTCGGGTTCTCCCATTGGGTGTGTCCGATGGAACCGCGCAATTTGGTGTTCGCCCTTAAGTACTTAGTGTCTAATGAAAGACGAGTACTCTTAGGAGGCATTAGATTAGGCAATTCTGCCACACAAACCCTCCTAGGAAGGTGGAGGCTCAAGCTCAGGGTGCGAGTAAAAAAACTCTGATCATGTTGGTGAACAAGAATGTCGTAGCCACTGGGGCGTAGGTTTCTTGTGGTCCAATCGGTTTTGCTCAGCGTTTGTTTCTGCAAACCTCGCCTTTATGTTTTTAACATGATAAAGGGTCAAACATAGAGAATGTCTACTGAATAGATATACTCTTACCAGCCCCCGAGTGAGGCCCGATCCCCTATCGTTGCTGGGGTCGGACGTCACTTAAAGATCAAGGAGTCGATAGCGAAATTAATAAGAGAAAACATGCGTAAATTAAAGGTGACCCATCTCTCGACAGCGGCCCAAGCTGTCCGATCGACTTGGGTGACCTGCTGGCATAGGACTTACATCGATGGCCCGAGTAACGGGTTCGGGGAGCTATTATCGGATATGTTTGAGTGGAATCTGGGTCCGTCGTTCATGATGGAGTCAGCATAACCTGCATGGGGCATCCTACTGCTCCTTACCTATATGTTGATAGTGGCCTAAGCCGTCCGATTGACTTGGGTGACCCGCTGGCACAGGACTTCCCTGCGAAGATAGAGGATGAGATTATCCGCTCCAAGAAATTAGTTAGGTAGATAAGCCAGGGGGTGAATTCGTAATAAGTGGACAAGCTCTTAAACTTCGTTATGGCCAAACATATTTTTAACCCTTCTCCCCTTTTTATAAAAAAGGTTAACGTGTTCCAACCCTTTCCGTCGTTAAGGTTGTAAAGCTCGGGGTGCGGGTGAACAAACTCTGATCACGCTGGTGAGCAAAAACGCCGTAGCCGCTGAGGCATAGGTTTCTTACAGTCCGAGCAGTTTTACTCAGCGTTCGTGTCTGCAACCCTTGCTTCTAGATCTCAACGTGGGAGAGGGTCAGGCACATAGAATGTTTGCCAGGTGGATATACTCTTAAACGCATACTGACTCTTTCCATAGTTAGGTCTAAAAAGCTCAGGGTATGGAAAAAAACTCTGATCAAGCTGGTGAGCAAAAATGTCGTGGCCGCTGGGGCGTAGATTTCTTGTAGTTCGACTATTTTTACTTAGCGTTTGTTTCCACGACCCTTGGTTCTAGGTCTTAACATGAGAAAGATTCGGGCATAGAGAATGTCTACCTGATAGATATGCTCTTATCAGCCCCCGAGTGAGGCCTGAGCCTTTATCGTTGCTGGGGTCGAGTGTCACTAAAGATCAAGGAGTTGATAGCAAAACTAATAAGAGAAAGTATGCATAAATTAAGGGTAAAAGCGACATAGCTGTTCGATGTTCCAGGCATTGATGAAGACTTCATCATCGATGGTCTTGAGCTTGTAGGGGCCTGGTCAGAGCACCTCCACGATGACATATGGTCCCTCCCACGGTGGAGAGAGCTTGTGGCGGTTCTTGTTGCTCTGGACGAGGTAGAGCACCAGGTCCCCAATGTTGAAGGCCCGGCCCCATACTCGATGGCTGTGGTACCAGCACAACGCTTGCTGGTACTTGGCCAAGCGGAGGAGGGCAACATCGGGCGTTTCATCTAGCTAATCCACGGCATCCTCGAGGGATGCCTCTGCTCCTTATTTGTTGTACGCACTGACCCTCGGTGCTCCATAATTGAGGTCGGTCGAGAGAATTGCCTCAGAATAGTAAACCATGAAGAACGGCATGTAGCTGGTGACCCGGCTGGGGGTCATCCTCAGGCTCTAGAGCACCACAAGAAGCCCACAACCCATTGTCTACCAAACTTGTTTAACCAGTTGAAGATCCTAGGCTTGAGGCCTTGTAGGACCATGTCGTTCGCGTGCTCGACCAGCCCATTCGTGCGATGTGGTTTTCATCGTAGATTTGTAGGAACTTCTTCCCCGTGAACTATGTGACGTTGTCCATGATGATGGAGTTTGAGACTCAAAAACGATGGACGATGTCAAAGAAGAATAGCACGGCTTGCTCAGACTTGATCACGGAGATCGGTCTAGCCTCTATCTACTTTGTAAACTTATCTATGGTGATAGCAAGTGCGTATAGCCCCCGGGCGCCCTCTTGAGAGGTTTGACCAAGTCGAGCCCTAGACCACGAATGGCCACGTGATGGGGATCGTTTGGAGTGCTTGGGCCGGCAGGTGGGTCGACCGAGCGTAGTATTGACACCCTTCATAGGTCCACACAATCTGTTTAGCATTGGCCACTACGATCAGCTAGTAGAAGCCTTGTTGGAACGCCTTTCTGACCAGGGTCCTAGCTATGGCATGGTGCTCACGGACCTCACCATGGATATCACTCAGCAATCGCTTCCGTTGTTCGATGGGGATGCAGTGCTACAGGATCCTGGTGTGGCTTCAGCATGGAAAGGTGCCCCGGTCGACCAGATGCGCGCTCGATCGATGACCATGGCGTCGAGCATTTCAGCGTACATGATGTTGAGGCCGCTACCTCCATCTATTAGCACCTTGGTGAGCCGCTTTGTGCCATTGATCATGTCGACCACGAGTGGATATCTTCTCGGTTGTGGGACGCTTTGGTTGGTCCGATCAAAGGTTATGGCGGACTACGACCATCGGAGGAAGGTAGGCATGGCCGGCTTGGCCGTATAGACCTCATGGCATGCAAGCATCTGGCAGCGCTTGGAGTCATAGGCCACCAACCCTTCAAAGATTATGAGGTAGCCATTTAGCGTCAGAAATCCGCCGTCCTTCCCCATGGCGTCGTCTGCAGCTAGCCTGGGCTCCTTTCTATGCCCCCTTGTTGGAGCCTTTGGACAAGAACCGCTTCATGAGGACGCAGTCCTTGTATAGGTGCTTGACAGGGAAGGCATGGTTCGGGCATGGCCCTTTGAGCAGCTTCTCGAATTGGTCTAGGATACCCTCGATGGGCTTTCGACCCCCCCCCCCCTTGCGGTCGGCGATGGCCACGAGCAAGCCCTTGCACCGCTGCTTGTTCTTCTTCTTGTTGGGATGGTTGGAGGCACCTTCGTCGGCATCCTCGTCCCGCTTTGCCATGCCTTTTTGGCGGTCAAAAATCACCTTGACCACCTCCTCGCCCGAGGTGTGGCTGGTGGCGATGTTGAGGAGCTCCTTGGTGATTCATGGGCCCTTATGTCCTAGCTTGTTAATCAGGGGCTCACAGGTGGTCCCGGATAGGAAAGCTCCTATGACGTCGGCGACGTTGGGTAGCTTGTTGCACTACCGGGAGAAGCACCGGATGTACCCACGAAGAGTTTCCCTAGACTTCTGTCGATAGTTCTTGAGATCCAACAGGATCCCAGGGCGCGCGTATGTGTCTTGAAAGTTTCCTACGAATATCTCTTTTAGGTCCACCCAACTTTAGATTCAATTGGGTGGAAGGTGTTCCAACCACATTCGTTCCTGTTTACACCAAAATTTGGGAAGAAGAACGTGGGAACTCGAAGCTTCCAAGATTATGCCATTGAGGAATCAATTGCATGAGGATCGAATCAGCTGATTCAGATGCGGCATTGGAAGTGGCTCTCTTTGGATGACATCAGCAAATAACGACAATGAGCTACGGTTGGCGTCGAGAAAGACATATCGGACTCTATAAAAAGAGAAAGATTAGGGTCCAAGTTATCTTAAATTAGGAATGTTTTCTCTTATACCAAAGATTATAATGAGTCGTACTTGAGTAGGATTCATGCTTAGGTTCCGAGTATAAATATTGGACCCTGACTATTGTAAGAGGACATCCAATCAATCAATACTAATTACTTTTCTTTGGTTTCACGCCAACCCTTAATAGTAGGAGTAGCATAGATCTCGGTGAGTTCTTCAACAAGCAGGGTTGCATCGGTCCGGCCAAACTCTTGCGAACTCTAGTATAATCTAGTTATCGACTCTTATCTAGTTCAAGTATGGCTGCATCAGTTAAGTTCAACCTCCACTGCTCGAATTAGATTAAGGTCAAGTTATCGTCTCTACCTAAGTGTGGCGCCGAATGGGTAGATTCATTAAGTTACTGATCTTACTGATGTTCTTATTGTCATTGTTTTTTAGCAATATCAACCTGCCCGATCGAGATCAATTTAGATCGATCTCACATCCTTTTAATCCATCATTTATTTTGTTACATTGCGACAGTTCTTACTTTAAACAATGGTTTATGTTTCATCAGACGTTCTACTTCGATCTTGATCATGCATAGCACGTGATCAAGGCATGTCTGATCTTGAGAAAGTTTACTAGATAGTTGAATCTGGTCTATAGCTCACTATTATGGATGTATCGATCCCCACTGTTAGTACTTTAGATCAGATTATGCTAGTTGGTAGATTTGCTTTCGACTAGGCATGACCCTGGCTGTTTGCTATGCCTGTATCAGCTAAATAGCCGATCGTCTATGCTTTAATGCCTACAGTGTGTCTCCATGATTCTATTAAATGTGAATAGATCTGTTTATTTCAAAGGTTTGATTTGTTGTCTTTATCATGGCTGTCATCGATCCGGTCGAACCCCACTGTTAAAGATAACAGATTAGGCCTGATGAGTTCATGGATCTGTCCATGTTAAATAGTTGATTGTTCACATGCAGTAGTCCCTTTTCTACCTGAATCGGCTATTTTAGCCGATTCGCTTATGTTTTCACACATATAGCATGTCTTTCATAAAACCTGTCAATGTATAGATGATTTTATGGATTCTTCGGTTTTAGTTTGTTATTATCATCATAGCTGCCATTGATCTGGTCGAACCTCATTGTGAATGGTAACAGATTAGATTCAGAGCGTTTGTAAACCCATTTGTACTAGACAGTCGATTTGTTCGCATGTTATATCATTTCTTGTTAGATTCATTGGCTCAATGCTTTACATTGGTAGTATCAACCTAGCTGATGATTTTGCTTATATCTACATATATTGTACTTGTCATCATAAAATCAATCATGACCCACGAGCTTTACAGTCCTTAACAGCTGATTTCTTCGCATATCAGCTATTTAGTCGATTTGTCCGTTGGGCTACTCCCAAAGCGGCACACTTGGAACTGTCTGGCTGCTCCCAAAGTGGCAACTCACAACAACAGTGACTTCCTTATGGTGCCTTATAAAGACCTACTTGATGAGGATAAAGATATCATCGGTAAAGTTATAGAAGAATTTTAGAATAAGTGTTTGTTGTCCTACATCAAGACACATGATAATAAAGTTATTCAGAAATATCCACTACCAAGAGTTTTGCTGTATGGGCAGTCAGATACAGACGAAGCTGATGATAGAGGTTTCTTTGTAGATGTTGTAAACAAATCTATTCATGATGCCATGTTGCACCATAATACAACTTTCTTAAACACATTCCACAATACCATGAGAGAGGTGTTTCATGGATTTTTAGTTGATCTGGTTGGGCTGGCTTACTACAACATTCCATACCCATTGACTCAGAGGACTAATCAAGCCAGTACTAGCCATCAAGAAGCAGCACTAACTAGTAATGATGATGTCCAGACAGTTTAGAGCTCATCTGAGCAAGTTCAAGATGCCACTACTAATCAAATGCAAAATAATCCTAGATTATCAGTGCAGCATGTGCAACAGTCGATGGGACAAGTTCAGAATCAAATGGTTAATATTGGCACAACAGGCCAAATACCATTATCAGCTCAAAAAATAGTGCCATCAGTTTAAAAGATTCATAGAGATATAGATCACATCATTTACAACCAGAGACTTCAAGCAGCAAACCAGCAAAGGACCAAATAGATTAAGATTCCACAAAGATATCATTATGGCACATATTATAATACCCTTTGCATGATTCCAAATCTGGGGTAGCAAGGTATCAGAAATTTTAATCCATAGATGGGTCAACAATTGAAGAGAAATCTAAATTCAAATGTTGATGAGTTGTTGCTCAGAGTGACCGAGATGATGAAGAATCAGTTTGGTTTGAAACCAAAAGGGTAGATCTTTTCTTACAAACATCCATATCCAGAGTGATATGATTTGGTCGCTCTTCCTATAAATTACAAGCTCCTAGAGTTTGCCAAGTTCACTGGTCAAGATAGCACAAGCACAATAGAATATGTCAGTCGGTATCTTACACAGTTGGGCAAAGGATCCATTGAAGAAGCCCATCAAGTTTATTTCTTCTCCTTGTCCCTGTCAGGACTAGCCTTTACTTGGTTTTCGTCATTACTAGTCAAGTCCATTGCTAATTAGACTGACCTATAGAAGTAGTTTTATACATATTTTTATATTGGGATAGGAGAAAAGAAAATTACCGATTTGACTACCATAAGGCAGAGAACTAATGAATCGAGCACCGAGTTTCTTTAGAAGTTCCGAGAGACCATAAATTTGTGCTTCTCATTGAACTAGACTGATGATCAACAAGCTGCTTTAGCCGTTCAAGGAATATTGCCAACGTGGGGAGAGAAGCTGCTGGAGCAAGAGTTTGACAATTTAGGTCAATTGGCTCAACAAGTGGCAGCGCTCAATAGCCAATTTTAGAATATGAGCAGGGATGCCCGATTCTAGAAGAGTGCCCCAATTACCGAAGCCTATAATCCATATTCAGTTGATGATGGCGATGAGGACAACAAAGAAGAGATTGCTATGATTGGATGGAATTGGGGTAAGAAAACAGTGATGGTGCTAAATCCTTGGGGAAAAAGGAGTCAAAGAGAGCTATGATTTTGACGTCATAAAATCAGACAAGCTCTTTGATTTCTTGCTTGAGAGGGGACATATCAGGTTACCCGCCAATCATGTTATATTGCCTCCTAATCAGTTGAAGAATAAGAAGTTCTGTAAGTTTCATAATGCTACTTCTCATTCTACTAATGAATGTAGAATTTTCCGGCAACAAATACAGAGGGCTATTCAGCAAGGGAAGCTCAAATTTGATACACCTCGGAAGATGAAAGTTGATGATAATCCTTTCTCAAGAGATCAGAACATGGTTGATGCTATGTTGCTCAAAGGGAAAACTAAAGTCCTAACATCAACTAGGGCCAAAGAAGCTGGAACCATCGACCCAAAATGTAAATATCGGCTGATGAATATAGAGAGATTAAAAGGCACCGTGACCAACAAAAGTGCCAATATGAGCAGGGAGAGACGTCAAGGAACGAGGCGATAAGGCCGTGTGTCACATCTTGAATTTTATTAAATAAATAGCAACGGCAGAAGGAAAAGGATTATCAGTGTTGGTTAGAAAAGAAAGAATACCAGCGCCAATAGGAGAAAGAGAGATATGAAAGAAAGCAAGCTAAGTCACATTGGAATTATCCTTTCTTCAGACATTGTTGGAATGAAGGTTTGAAATTGCCTACTAGAAATAATTGCCCAGAGTGCATTGAGCAATATTGGAAGTTTAGGCAATCTCAAGCCAACCGCCAGTCTATCCATACTCAAGATAAGTATCATCACAATAATATGGATCGGTGCTTAAAAGATAGAAGTGTTGATAAAAATTGGGCTAATTATGAAGAAGAAGATGATGAGAAAAAGTATGTTTGGTAGGAAGGGCACTGGCATCCGAGAGGTTTGACAAGAAGCCAGAAAAGAAGGGTGGAACGCCTAAGGAACGGAGAGCTAGAACAGGCTCAGTCATCTGTTAGGCCTAAAGTGTGGCATGCTAAACAAACAGCCGATAGGGTCAACCATCGGCTAATATTCAAATGGCTTTTTATTGCCGCTAGAATTTAGAGCTCTAGCAGACCAAGAAGTCTATTTAGATTTTGATAAATCAGAGTACGAGGAGAAGTTGCCAAGTTGATGGTTGTACATCAAGCTATATTCGATAAGTTAGCCAAGCATCAGCACTTAAAATCTTTGTATGTAAAAGGTTTTGTTGATGGGAAGCCAAAGAACAAAATGTTGGTGGATGGAGGTGCTTCTGTTAATCTTATGCCTTATACTACTTTTCGTAAACTTGGCAAGGGACCAGGAGATTTGATTGAGACCGACATGATGCTTAAAGATTTCAGAGGTAACGCATCCAACACCAGGGGGGCAATGAATGTCGAATTGATAATCGAATTAAAACTTTGCTCACTACATTCTCTTGTCATTGATGGAAAGGGTTCATACAGTTTACTCTTTGGTCGAGATTGGATTCATGCAAATTGTTGTGTACCATTGTCTATGCATCAATGCTTGATTCAGTGGCATGGAGATGATGTTGAGCCAGTTCATGCTGATGATTCTATAAGTATCGCAATAGTTGATCCAATGTATTGGGAGCTAGAAGACTTTGAGTGTTTTTCTAGCAAGCTATGGGAAGGAGGCTTCATTAAAATCAATGATTAAGGCCAATAGCGGATCCAAGCAGTCGGCTCTGAGAGTTTATTTTAATGGATAATCCAATAGATGATAAAGGTGGTAAGCTAGGGCATGACTTTATGTCAGCCAGTGAATTAAACAAGATAGACATTGGTCCGAGAGATAGGCCTAGGCCAACGTAAGCGAGCGCTAAGTCAAATCCTAAATACAAGCAAGAGTTGATAGATTTTGTAAAGGAAATTTAAAGATTGTTTTGCTTAATGAGATGCCTGGCCTAGATCGGTCAATTGTTCAATCTTTGGCCTGAAGAGTTCTGGTGCAACCTATCAAGAAGTGACCGATGGAAAATGTTTGAAAGAATTTTATCCTAGCGTTTGGATCAATACTTGTAGCTGATTTATTCAGTCATCGGCTCTAATAGCCGATACTAGAAGGGTATCGCCTTTAGCTCAAAATTAACCCAAAAAGGGGAAATGCTGATACGAGATGTATCGCCTATAGAGCAAAAAAACACAGAAACAATCATGATGTATACAAAGACATTGCAGAAGTACGCTGAGATACGATCATGGAAAAACATAAGATTTTATTCATTGATTACTTTGCATAAAATACAAACTAATCAAAGACATTGTTTATCACATCCTAAGCAGATGTGTTGTCTACAATGACCTCCGCTGCATCGATGAATTCCTCGATCAACTCCTCGTGCTCCTTGGGGCCATCACCCATCGGGAAACCGGTCTCCATGGTATGGTGCTCGTACCCGGTCTAGACCTGTGCCATGGCCAGCGCCACCGATGCTCCAGGATAGACGCCATGAAGGGCAATCTCCTAGACATAGGCCAGGACATCGTGGAGGCGGGCATTGATGAAGGGGCCTCGGGCATTGACGACTACCGTAGTCACATTCGCTGCCAGTCGGAGGGACTCCAACTGCACCGTCAGGGATGGCGATCACAGAAACAAAGAAGATATCAAGGCAAAGACAGTGGAAATCAAAATAAAGATGTTCTTGGAATCCATCTTACCCGCCACCATGGCGTCAGACTCGGCCAGCCGCACTCGATCAGCGCTGGCCTCTTCCTTGGTGGCATGAAGAGCTACTTGAGAGGCCCTATGGCGGATCTCAAGCTGACCGTTTTCCTAAGTTACCTCAGAATAATGGTCTTGGGCTGCTGTAGGGTCGAGATGGCAGACTAGAGGGGGGGTGAATAGTCCTTTCTAAAATTAATTGTGTCGGCTAACCGAAACAAGTGCGGAATTATAACTATCGGTCTAGCCAAGACTACACCCCTCTATCTATGTTCTCTAGCACCTTTCAAATATATTGATTGCAACAAAGGTGCCGAGCTAGTAAGAGCTCGTCTAACCAATTCTAGAAGCAAGGTCACACAAACCTATGCCACTAGTACTTTAAGCAACAAGGGAGTTCCTATACAAATTAGTAAGCAAAAGCACAAAGCTATCTAAGCTTACTAGCAATGCTTAATAACAAGGCAACCAATGCCAAATTAGAGAGCACAAATACTTAGCTACACAAACTAAGCAAAGTGACTAACAAGGTTACACAAACCTAATTAGCCACGTAAGGGAGCTACTTCTATGCTACACAAGCAAGAAGGTAACTAGTAAGCTACACAAGCTAACTAGTTACAAGAGCAACTACACAAGCACAATGTATATGAAAATAATTACAAGTTTGTGTAACGAGGATGCAAACCAACGGGAAGAACAAGGTTGACACGATGATTTTTCTCTGAGGTTCACGTGCTTGCCAACACGCTATGTCCCCGTTGTGTCGACCGCTCACTTGGTGGTTCGGCGGCTTATTGGCATCACCCGCCAAGCCCACACGTCGGGCACTGCAAGAACCTACTCCGAAAGTGAGGGTAGCTCAATGACACGCTCAACTAGAGTTGCTCTTCGTAGCTCCCACGGGGTGAGCACAATGCCCCTCACAAAGCTCTTCTCCGGAGCACCGTACAAGCTTCTTGTGGGCTTCAATGGAGACCACCATCAAGCTGCCTAGGAGGTGGCAACCTCCAAGAGTAACTAGCACCACTGGCTTGCAACTCGATCACCTAGTGCTACTCGATGCAACCTCACGATGCAATCACACTAGAATCGCTCTCTCACACAATCGAATGATCACTATAAAGTATATGTGAGATGGAGGGCTCCCAAGCACTACTATACAAGCCACCAATGCTCTAGTGTGCTTAGCTGCTAGCCCAAGGCCGACCATGGCTTATATTTATAAACCCACGAACAAATAGAGCCGTTACCCCTTCACTGGACCAAAGTCAGGACGACCGGACGCTCTGGTCCGAGCGATCGGACGTTGGACCTCAGCGTCCGGTCGTGCGATGCACGCCACGTGTCCCCCTGCTTCAAATACTGTTCGCCCGATCTCAACGGTCATCTATCAACTGGACGCAGCAGCTTGAACTGACCAGACTCAGCAACCCCAGCGTCCGGTCATTTCCAGTAAGGTACCAGACATCACCAGACATGTCCGATCGATCGTGATCCGACGCAGCACCAGCGTCTAGTCACTCTTTGGCCTTTCTACCCAGCTTGCGTCACCACATGTCACCCTGACCGGACGCACACAGTCAGCGTCCAGTCACTTCCAGTGCTAGCGTCCAGTCGATGACCGACGCCTGCATGCTATCTGCCATCACTGACCGGACGCTGGAACCTAGCGTTCGGTCACCACATGACCAGCGTCCGGTCCACTCTATGAAATCCTATCTTTTCTATATAGGACACCGGTGGCACCATCAGACTGTCCACACTCTATGGGCGGACACTCCGCCGGTGGAGTTTCAAACCCTTCTCACCTCTGTTCCATCGCCGAGTTGATTGACATCAACTCCAACTTCATCTCCTTTATAAATGTGCCAACACCACCAAGTGTACACCACTATGTGTATTTGTGTTAGCATTTTCACAATTATTTTTCAAAGGATTAGCCACTCAACTTGCCACGCCACTCAATCCTAGCGACGATGCAAAGTTAGATCACTTGAGAAGCACTAGATGACCGATATGCAAACAAGTTTGCCCCTCTTGATAGTACGGCCATCTATCCTAAACCCGATCATCAACTTCTCTACACATTATGACTAGTGAAATAAAATGCCCTAGGTTATACTTTTGCCTTGCGCATTCCATTCCATCTCCTCCAATATTGATGCAACGCATGCACCAACATGATCAACAATGATATGATCTACTTCATATCATCACAAGATCATATTAGTTCATCGATCTTGACATCACTTGCTTTTCACTGTTGCCTTCATCCATTGGCGCCAAGTCTTGCTCAAGCTTCACCGCCACGCGGTCCATCGCTCCAAAGCCTCTGACTTGCCCTTCACACTTGCAACTGATACATCAAATCAAGTCTTGTCTTGATCTTCTCTACCTTGATCACATGACTCAATGTCATGTCTCATGTACAATGAGCTCCTCCATCATCACATGTGTGAGCTTTGCAACATCTCCAAGCCATTTTCACCTTCATGGCATATGTTGCTCACACATATGTACCTGTGAACTAATCACCTGTGTATCTCACATAAACACAATTAGTCCACCTAGGTTGTCACTCAATTACCTAAACCACATAAGGACCTTTCAGCTGCCCTCCACTCCTAGAGAAAACGCCAGGCTTCATCACCGTTGTAGGAATTGGAGGAGTCCAACGATGAGTCCAGCACGGAGGCAGCATCAGATGCAGCATCAGAGGGCTCGCTGGCCCTAGGAAGAGGATGAAGGCTGTCATTCAAGATGAACCTATAAACAAGTTAGAGAAGTCCATTACCATGAGCAAAAGATATCGATCTCACCTCATACGGCAGAGACTCTGGCTCATCGGTAGGTTCTCCTCTAGAACCTCCTTTGACGCGTGCTTGCCCTTGTTGTCCTCGCTAGCCATAAGGTTGATTGGATCTATGAAAAGGGGAAGAAAATCACTACAGAGTTTGTGAGGGCAGAGAAGTGCAAAGGAACAAGAGCAGTTGTGAGTATAGATGTGTTCGAGGCTGGAGCCCTCGACTGGTATTTTGTAGCCACGAAGCAAGGTGGTAGATATCTTAGGACATGCAAAAGGCAACCATAATTAATAGAAGATGAAGTGCCACCTCACTGATGCCAAAAAGAATGCAGCGTTGATAACTGAGGACAGAAGATTGAAGAGTTTTCTTAATGAAGGACGTGTTTTTAGACTTAATCAGATTAAGGTCAGAGGTCTGGAATTGGCTATTTTTAAATCGGCTCTTTAGCCGAGACAAGAAACACAATAGATCGATAGAAAATATGGTTATCATTGGTTCCACACAAGATACATATTAGTATACAGGTTACAAGTTTAAAACATCCTGGATTGCTTTCAATGCTTCTAGCTGGATGGCATTGACTTCTGCAATTTGTTGCTTGTCTTCTTCGGTTGATCCGGGAATGTTCTCAAGACTATTGTAGATGGCCTTGCCTTCTCTGACCTTGGTCAGCCATTCCTATTTCGTCTGCTTAATGGCATTTGGTATTTGGACCAGATTGGACTTGTGGCGATTAATGATAGCCTTCACGTTCTCTAGCTCCTTCTCAAGTTCTGCACGCTTGGTTTATAATTGGTTCAACTCTTGCTCGATCCTAAGGGGGAAGTTCTTCAAATTATCGATCAGCTATGCCAGCTCTTTGGCCTCTTGTCTATTGGAGTTCTTCTTGGCCAATAAAGCTTCATTATTAGACAGGTTTCTCTGAGTCTTTTTTACCTTTGGGGCTTGATCTTCAATGATGGATAAAGGTGACAAGACTTTGATAAGATCTAGGGATAAATCATGCTTAATGGCAAAGAAGACTCTTTGCTTTGAATCTACATGTTGGACCAAATTGGCTATATTCTTCTTAAGCATTGGCAATATGTCCCTTAGCCGATTTCTGGTCTCTTCTGATAAAGCTTCTTTAAAAGAGGTGGCTGATGAGCTAATTTCATCTTCATCTATATAATCTTCAAGATTAAAAGAATAGCTCAAAGCTGGATAATTAAGTATCTATATACAAGAAAATCTTGTTAGGAGGGTTGAATCAATTTATAATAAGATAAACAGTGAAGTAGGAACAGTACCTTTTCTGTGGTATCCTCTATCTAAGGAGAAGGAAAAGCTGATGACGCACCAATGGTATTTGATTGAATTGGCTCTAAACTTCCAACATTGGTATTTGCAAACATCGAGGAAGATTTTTTTAGCCCATGATTATTGCAGAAGGATAAAATAGATATATTATTTTTTTACCATCAGTTGTGTGTTGAACTGGGGGATCGACAGTCTAGGTGACAATAATAGCGGGATCATTTTCCATGGTAGACTGTTAGACTCCTGCTCATGCGTGGGTGTTTCCTCAAGGAGTGTCTGGCGTAATAAATAGTTAGATGAAGGGTGGAAGTTGAATAAAAATTAAGAGTTTGGAGGAGATACCTTGGCAACATCAGGAAGTAAAGTGGGAGGATTTTCGTCTTCTGCTGTCTTAGAAGCATTGGTTGTTTCAACCGAAATCGGCTCCTCTTGAGTGTCGGCCGATGAAGGTTTGGTTGGTGCTGATTTAAAAGCCTAGGACCAAAGTTCAGCACCCAGAGCAGGTTGGGATGCAATGGTCGATAACTGTAAGGAAAGAATCAAAATTAGAGATTGAATATCATTTTGGGAAGAAGATGAAATGCTTTACCCGAGGAGTTGATGGTCTCATTCTATGAAACCTTTTCCTAGTAATGATTTTCTGGGTTGACCCCTCGGCTACCTTGTGTTTTGAAGATTGGTATGTTACAATGGTAGAAGCAGCATGGGTTTTCATTAGCTTCTTCAGTGGAGGTGCAGTTGATCCCATTCTTGAAGCCGAACATGGTGGATGATAATCTATAGGATGTCCCTTCTTGTCCAAGCTTAGAGAATAGAATTTGGTGTCCTAAAAAGTGTATGTTAGAACAGTTGGTAGGGGAATTTATCGAATATTTTTTCTAAAAAAGGAATAGCAAGTTACCTCACTGTTGGAAGCAAAATCTCCATCCAGAGCTATGCATCCTGGATGGACTGACCCACAGAAGAGATGGGAGTGTCATTCTTACCACCGGGAGTCAAAAAGGTTAGAAGAGAAGTTGACTCTTGCCCAGTCATGTAAGCAAAAGAAAGATCTGATCCTAGTTGAAAAACTCTGGAGGCTTCTATTACTTCACTAATACCTTCTCTTGGCTTCAGTGTATTCTTGAAGAGTAGTTGAGGAGGCAGTTGACCAAGACCAAACTGATGAGCTACAAAAGAAGGGTTGTAAAACTCATAGGTTGGGAGGTTGCCTAGAAGGAAGGAATCCATAGATACTTTGCCGCGGCCATGACAAAATTCGGTTGGGAGGACGCAATGTTTGATGAAGCAATTGAAGATTGCAGGTGCCGTTTTGTTTGAACAGCCTGATTCAAATCGGAATTTGAATGGAAAGACCAACTCATTATTCTCATCCTCATCATAGGGTTGCCAAGTCAGAATATCTGCATCAAACCCTCTATAAAACTTCTTGAAGAGATGGCCAATATCGATAGCAATTGTTATAGCCGATACAGCTTCACCATAGTTCATGCACTGACGGGTTATTCCTTCTTCGTCTCTATATTCCTCATCAAAGTTGGAGGAGGGAATGGTCAAATTCTAAAGAATTAGCCTTACAATCTTATGCATATACAAATTTAACCACATTTATATTAGCCACCAAGGGCCACTGATGGTGTGCACTACTTCATTCTTCAGTAGCTGAGCGGCCACCTGATGCATCAAATGGTAAGCTAATCCCAACAAATACTTTCCAAGGACCACAAGGTGACCGACAGAAGATGAATCTTTCTAACCACACATTCAGAAAAGCCACATATTCTCTTTCGCTAACAGTAGATCCGTCTCTAATATGGTTCAGAATATAGCTTGCCCATCCTATGCAGTTTAATATTTTGGCTAATTTCTTGGATCCGACGCTTAAGAAGTCATAAGATTGCATCGATCCTATTATTCTAAGGCCAGTCAACATATAAACATCGGACAAAATGATGGTCATTGAGCCATGACAAAAAACAAAAGCATTTAGGGTGTTAGACCAGAAATAAGATACAGAAATCTAGAGTGATTCATTTCTCTCCATTCCAGACAACGAGAGTGTCAAGCATTGATTGAAGTCATAAATCTCCCAATCTCTAGCCTTTTTCCCCGATACCCTATGAAACCAATCTCTCCATCCCCTAGGCATTTTGGGCCAGTTTCTAAAGGGAGTTTTGGTGTTTCAGGAAGACAAATCCACTACAGATTGTTTGAAGGGGATTTGGTTGGTTTCTTGACGGATAAAGTCAGATGGATCAGGTTCACCCATAGGCCCAAGAAGATAGACATTGGGAGCAACAGCCGATGAAATCAAAATTTTGTTCCTTATTTCCTAGAAACCAGATAAAATAAATTTGAGAAGAAAGGAAGTGCAGGGTAATAGCTGATACTTGGAAAATGGGAGTTTGAAATCATACCATAGGGACATGGTCGATGGTCGCCATTGCAGCCAAAATAGATCCGAATCTAAGGAAGGTAGCTTGAATAACAGCTTGATAGACCAGAAGATTTGCTAGGGTTGAGGCCTTGGCGATGGCGGCATCGGTTGTTGAGATTTGCTCGAGAAAAGGGGAAAGTAGATGGGCCAAATGAATCGGAAATGATACTATTGGGGTATTATATAAAATTCAGACCCAAAATATCAAGAGTCACGCATATATCTTAGGATAAACGGTTGCGACATGGTGAACAGGTAAATAGAAATTTTAGAATAAAATCATTTTATCCCAAAATTAGGGGGCATATGTTTACACCAAAATTTGGGAAGAAGAACGCGGAAACTCGAAGCTTCCAAGATTGTGTCATTGAGGAATCAATTGCGGGAGGATCGATATCAGCTGATTCAGATGCGGCACTAGAATTGGCTCTCTTTGGATGACATCAGGAGATAACAACAATGAGCTATCGTTGGCATCGGGAAAGAGATGTCGGACTCTACAAAAAGGGAAAGATTAGGGTCCAAGTTATCTTAAGTTAGGAATGTTCTCTTATACCAAATATTGTAATGAGTCATACTTGAGTAAGATTCATGCTTAGGTTCTAGGTATAAATATTGGACCCTGGCTATTGTAAAAGGACATCCAATCAATCAATATCAATTACTTTTTTTAGCTTCACGCCAACCTTTAGGAGTAGAAGCAGCATAGATTACGACGAGTTCTTTAACAAGCAGGGTTGCATCGGTCCGGCCGACCTCTGGCTTGTCTATAAGTACCGTTATGGCTTATACTTCTATTTGTAAGGCTGCATTGGTCCGGCTAAACTCTTGCGAACTCTAGTATAATCTAGTTATCGACTCTTATCTAGTTCAAGTATGACTGCATCGGTTAAGTTCAACCTCCACTGCTCGAATTAGTTTAAGGTCAAGTTATCGGCTCTACCTAAGCTGATGAGGACATGACACCGATGCATATGACCATGTTTGGCACATGGTATGGAGGGGTAGGAGGCCAGCAAGGGTGTCCAAGTCAAGAAGGAGGCCCGAGGCTAATTCGGTTTGAGTCTCTGAGGTGGAGGACCAAAGCAACTCAAGTTCGAGTCTGCCTCGGCCTCCAAGACAAGTCTACCTTAAACTGGTCACCCAGAACGCATACTGACTCTATTTTTAACGATCCACATATGGATGGAAAGCTAATTTGATAAGGAAGCCAATTCATATGGTCTCATATCAAAAGGACTTCAAAATCAACAGAAATCGTCGAAATAAGTCAACATCCAGAATCTGCTTGGGTGTTACGACACCGTCTTTTGGTCCGTTGGACCATGTATCGTGTTTGGGCCTATTAGGGGGGCGTGTCTAGGGTAGGTGACAACCCTAAGACCTTTATAATCATACATCACTACCATCATTAGGTTTTGGGTTTTGCTTAGATTAATCTATCAAGAACAGTTTCACCGTTCATCAGTTTGTGAGACCCCAACTTCGTGAGATTAATCATTCATCTGTAATTTGGTTGCTTTCTTTCTTATTCTTGCTTGTGTTCTTCATTGCATAGGTAGGGATTAGCTTTCTTAGCAAGGTCAACCAGATCTGTGTCTCGGTTGATAACCAGAGGAGTTGTGGCGCTAAGATTGTAGGGTTCGATCTTTCGATCTGAAGCCGGATCGGTGTGTCATTCTCCGTCACAACAATAGTTATCACTACCTGATAGAAGATCAGGATTCCCATTTTCATTAAGTGGTATTAGATCTAAGGTATACTGTTAGGTTCATATTTATCCCCTAGTTTTGAGTGTTTCACATTCGTCCCATAGTCCATAGTCCAGTGCCATGTTTTTTTCCTGTCCTAGAACCTTCCGTGCCATAACCTTTGCATATTTTGGTTTTAGAGTCCGTCGTGTTGAGTTTGTGTCCAGGTCGAGGTCTTATTGCTGGTTAGGCCATGTTAGAATCTAGTTTGTATGTTTTCCCCCATCGTTTTCATCAAATCTTTGCTGCCGTGAGCAATTTTGTGCACATTATTCCTGTTTTGTCCTCTATTTCGGAGCCAATTCTTAAAACTGGTCTAGTTTTCACATACGAACTCAGATTTCGATGTTCCATATATCAAAATTGATCAAAAATTTTTTTGGATCCATCCATCCCCCATACTATCAGGGTTAGAAAATTTTAATTTGGTCAAAAACTGGTCACAAGATCATCTTTTCGTGGTCACAAGCTTTTTGTCGTTTTTAGCACATCTTCTGAAATTTCCACAGGCCACACCTTTCACTTGTTTAGGCTCATATTTTCTGTGGTTACTTCTTGTGTGCTCCTAAGTGAATAAAAAATATCAAAAAAATAAAAACAAAAAGTCAAAATTTCCCAAAAACAACGACAGTCCAAAAAATAGAAAAAAAAGAGGGGCAAAAGAGGAACAATATCAAGAGGAGCACATAGAGAAGACCAAAGTAAGTTGTGTTAGCATATGCTATCTGGTTCCTTGTTTTTGCTGCTCTTGCTATCTGCCATACTTGTTTTTCATACCCCTGTCACCTTGCTATCCACCATACTTATTTGTTACACACCTAGTACTTAGAACATTTTAGACCAGCAACGAGAACAGGTACTTTGGACTATAATTCAGTATTACTTTCTGTTACTGACTTGTATGCTAGATATACATATTATTCTTTGTATGCCTTCCAAGCTCTACAAACTCTTCAGATCAGTACAGAAAAAAGGGTCTTGCAATCTCGGTACCACTGCCTCACAGGTATCATGAACCAGCCACTAGTTGTATGACCCACTGCTTGCATTGGTAAGAACTTTGTAAGAGCTTGGTAAGACGCTTCTACTTGCTATAAAAAGTGACACCACAGCAACCACATAGTCATTTGATAGGGATAATACTTTTGTGTTATCTTTTGCTGTCTTCTAACAATGACAGGTTGTTCGTATCCACCGACTTATGATGGTATAGGTGTTGATGAGTACATGGAGTGGAAAATTGCCATAGATAACATATTTGCTACCCGCTTTATGTGTCCAAGGAGGAAGGTAAAAATGCAGCTTGTGTTTCACGATATTCTGCTTTATCTTGGTGGGAGTCTTTAGATCCTTCTGATAAACCTCAAACTTAGAATGATATAAAACTCCTTATGCGAGAAACCTTTGTTAATCCACCTCCTATTTTGACTTCATATGCTGAGGTGCACCATTTAGAGGAAGAGTTTGTTATTATTCCTCTTGCTATAACTAACCTTCTGTAGGATAATGTCTATAAGAGAGAGCATAACATGGAAGAAAATAAGGAGCTCACAACCTCATGCAAATTTAGAACCATCACTTCACAATGCACCTATTACTTCTGCTAAGAACACAGGTAATGCTCATGGTGCTACACTCACGGAAGGAGAGAAATGTTTTAATGTACTAAATTTTTCCACAAACCATGCTATCATAGAGCAATTATTAGTGGAACCCTCTCTTGATTTATCTTTGTCCCATGATAATCTGCTTGAAGTTCCTTGTGATAAAGATGAATTAGTTGATGATGCTTCAGTTTTACATGTTTTGGAACCAGTCACTTGTGCTGAAAATAAACATGTTATTCATATTGCTAATAAAACTGATGAGTTTAAATTGTTATCTTCTTTACATACTTTGGGTTACATTGAATTTGATGTTTTGTGTAACCTAGATTGTTTGGAGAAGAGCCTTTTTAAATATGCTGATTTATCTTGGTTTTCTAAACACACATATCATGTTATTGGCAAATATAACAACAATGGACAATATATGATACATCGAGTATACATTCGTAGTAATATAAATTTTCCTTTTGTTGTACAAGGTTATGATCGTTTAGAGGGCAGCCATAATAATACAAACATTTTCTCATGTTCCTCAAAGAAACAAGTTTACTTCCAAGAAGGGGAGCATTGTTGGTGGCTACCTATATCTGCTAGACCATCTATTTCTACATTGTCTTTGGTTAGTTCTAATCTTTTGTAGGATAGTGTTGACATACATCGTGTGCATTTGGATCATGGAGTTTATATGCTTGCTGAAATTTCTTGGAAACATGGTCACATTCCTTCTCACACTTATTTCAGTTCCCTTTGTCTTCGCAACTCTGTTCTCCTTTATATTGTGCAGGATCAGTTTAAGCACAATCGACGCCGAGGACGGCTTCTCGTCAAGAAGGGGAGGATGATGAGGACATGACACCCATGCATATGACCATGTTTGGCATATGGTATGGAGAGGTAGGAGGCTAGCAAGGGTGTCCAAGTCAAGAAGGAGGCCCGAGACTAATTCGGTTCGAGTCCTCGAGGTGAAGGCCCAAAGCAACTCAAGTTCGAGTCTACCTCGGCCTCCAGGACTAGTCTGTCTTAAACTTGTCACCCAGGACACATCCGGACTCCAATTTCGATGATCCACATGTGGATGGAAAGATAATTTGATAAGGAAGTCAATCCAAGTGGTCTTATATCAAAAGGCCTTTAGAATCAACAGGGATCATCGAAACAAGTCAGCATCTAGAATCTGCTAGGGTGCTACGACATCGTCTTTTGGTCCGTTGGATCGTGTATCATGTTTGGGCCTATTAGGGGGCATGTACAGGGTAGGCGACGACCCTAAGACCATTATAATCACATGCCACCGCTGTCATTAGGTTTTGGGTTTTGCTTAGATTAATCTGTCAAGAACAGTTTCACCGTTTATTGGTTTGTGAGACCCGAACTTCCTGAGATTAATCATTCATCTGCAATTTGGTTGCTTTCTTTCTTGTTCTTGCTTGTGTTCTTTGTTGCATAGGCAGAGATTAGCCTTCTTAGCGAGGTCCACTAGATATGTGTCTTAGTTGATAACTAGAGGAGTTGTGGTGCTAAGATTGTAGGGTTCGATCTTTCGATCTAAAGACGAATCGGTGTGTCGTTCTCCGCCACAACGATAGTTATCACTACCTAACAGAAGATTGGGATCCCCATTTCCATTATAAGTGTGGCGTCCTTCGGGTAGATTCGTTAAGTTACTGATCTTGCAGATGTTCTTATTGTCATTGGTTTTCAGCAATATCAACCTGCCCGATCGAGATCGATCTAGATCGGCCTCGCCTCCTTTTAGTCCATTGTTTATTTTGTTACATTGCGACAGTTCTTACTTTAAACAATGATTTATGTTTCATCAGATGTTCTACTTTGATCTTGATCGTGCATAGCACGCAGTCAAGGCAAGTCTGATCTTGAGAAGGTTTACTAGCTAGTTGAATCTGGTCTATAGCTCACTATTATGGATGTATCGATCTGGTCGATTTCCACTGTTAGTACTTTAGATCGAAGGATGCTAGTTGGTACATTTGCTTTCGACTAGGCATGACCCTGGTTGTTTGCTATGCCTGCATCGGCTAAATAGCCGATCGCCTGTGCTTTAACGCCTACAGTGTGTCTCCATGATTCTGTTAAATATGAATAGATCTGTTTATTTTAAAGGTTTGATTTGTTGTCTTTATCATGGCTGCCATCGATCTGGTGAACCCCACTGTTAAACATAACAGGTTAGGTCTGATGAGTTCATAGATCTGTCCATATTAAATAGTCGATTGTTCATATGTTGTAATCCTATTTCTACCTAAATTGGCTATTTTTGTCGATTCGCTTGTGCTTTCACACATATATCATGTCTTTTAGAAAACCTATCAATGTATAGACATTTTAATGGATTCTTTGATTTTAGTTTGTTATTATCATCATAGCTGCCATCGATCTGATCGAACCTCACTGTTGATGGTAACAGATTAGATTCAGAGCGTTTGTAGATCCATTTGTACTAGACAGTCGATTTGTTCGCATGTTATACCCTTTCTCATTAGATTCATTGACTCAATGCTTTACATTGGTAATATCCACCTAGCTGATGATTTTGCTTATATCTACGTGCATTGTACTTGTCATCATAAAATCAATCACGACTCGTGAGCTTTACAGTCCTTAACAGCTAATTTCTTTGTGTATCGGCTATTTAGTCGATTTCCCCATCTGGCTGCTCTCGAAGCGGCACACTTGCAACTATCTAGGTAAAACCGGCATGTTCTACCTTAAATTACTGATAAACTTTCTCTCCTTGTCAATTACTGGTGAAATTGACTGGCACGCCTTCGGGAATTCGCATGATCGGCTAGCCATGCGTTGAAGCCAAGCGGATCACCAGCCTTGCTCCATCAAGAAGATCCTTTTGGCTTGCTGTGTGCCAGGCGCATCGACACATTTTTGCGCCGATAGCGCCGAATTGGCCAGGAATAATAGAAGGTTGCAGATAATGAAATAGTCATTATCCGCTCTACCGGCTTGGCAAGCAAGCCGATAATCCTTGAGCCACGGTCCGGGGTTTGTTTCCCTAGAGTATTTCAGGATGTTGGTCGGTGATCGGTACCACGGTGGAAAGACAGCATTGAGAATGTGTCGGCCAAAGGCCTGAGGTCCCAGCAAGTCGGGGCTTGGGCTTCGGTCCACGCAACTATCGTAGCGTCCGCCACGATGAGGGTGGTAGCCCCGGCTGGCCCCCTCCCTCGCATCGTTGTGGGCATGCCTACGGGCATCGAGGGTGTCGCACGCATCATGGTGAAGGGCGAGACACTGATGCGCCGAGACCTGGACTGACACGTCCATGCCGGGTCACTCTGAGGGCGTGCGCTAGCAGGTGTCGAGCTCGCGTCGTCGGGACAACGAGCTCTCGGCCCACTGTGCCACCGCATGCTCGAGTAGCATGTGAACCTCGTGATGGGCCCAATAATCCTCGGGTGTTGTGGGCCTCAGAAGCCCCTAGAGCAAGGCCGCCGTAGCAGCGATGTTCTGGCTTATCTAGGTAAAGTGTGGGAGGGCTTTGTCATCCTTGATGATCCTCCAGTTCACGTTGCGGGCCACGGCGCGTGCACGCCCACCATCTCTGGGGCGCTCGATCTCTCGCTTGAGCTCCACGCATTCCTGCTCGAGCTAGAGTCGTGCTTCCTCGAGCTTTTGGTGCTAGGCCTTCAGCTACTCTACCCGTAGGCGAGGTGGGGCCCCTGCATCGCCCTTGACCTCATCATCGAAGCCATTCATTGGGATAGCCTCTCCCTTGTGGATGCTTTTGACGTATCCCTCAGGGGTACCTACCATAAAACATTCACGCGAGAGGTGATGGCTCCCCCACCTAGAGTTAGAGTTGGAGGGTGACTCCAATTCTCCAACGAGGAGGTTGTGGAAAGATTCCATGATATATTCGGTCATCCCTACGAACTCATCATTTGTAGGGGATGGGGGGCATGCGTTGCGCCATAAGGTGGCCAGCGGTCTCTACGGCATTGCACAGACCGATCAAGAGTGCTATTGGGGCGCTCTAGATGAGGTATTCCAGGGAGAGCGGCTCTCTTCCATCAAGCTACGTCATGATGTTGGCGAACAAGAAGGTGAGACGGCCTAGGTCCTCCCGGGATGGTTGGGGTCCTAGGAAGGCACTGAACTGGCGCTCTAGCTTCTCGTAATCGAAGTCAAGGAGCTGGTCGCTCCTGGGGGCATGGGCCTCCGGTGCCTACAGCTGCAGCTCCTTAAGTGCCTCGGCGATCGCGTCAAGGCCAGTGGAGTGGAGAGGTTGGATGGCGGCGGAAACCTATGCCAACTCTTCCTCCATCGTGATGATGAAGTCCAGGTTCCTGAAGCGCAATTGCATGCCCGAGACCTAGCTGACGCCGTAACTAGCCATTCGAGGCATGATGTGGACGTCGAGACGCGCAAAAAGCCCATACCTAGCGCGTCAACTGTTGGTGTTTTTGAACGATCGATGAGTAAATTTGTATTTGCACGTCTGGCTCGGATGATGTGCTCGGAGGACATAAGAGTTTATACTGGTTCAGGTAAAATGTCCCTACGTCCAGTTTGTTGTTGCTCGTGTTACCGGCACTTAGTTTGCAGTAGGGGTTACAAACGGGCAAGAGAGGAAAATGATCCTAAGTCTCTGATGGAAGGAGTGAATGGGTACTGAGAGATCGATCGTTGTTGTTGACACAAAGATGAGGCGATAGGTGCAACACATAGCAAGCCAGAAAGATCTACTTGGAGTAAGCCCGGAGATCCGCTTGGCTTCAAACACAGGGTCGGTTTCGAGACCGAAGGCGTGCCGGTTAATTTGACCCAGCAATTGACAAGTTGAAAATAGTCAGTAATTTAAGGTGGAACATGCCGATGATGGTTCAGACAGTTCCAATATGTGGCTAAACATTCGATTGATATGTCCATCGACTAGAGTCAATATCCGACAATAAAGCGATAGAAATAAACATTACCGGCTAAACAGAGCATGATCGATATAAAGTATCGAGCTAACAATATTAATGAGCATGATCGGTAATTTAACAGATGAAAATAATCATGAAATTGGCTAATTCATAAGTAAAAATAACAAACATAAACAGCAGATGACTGAGAAACAGATAAGCATAATAAGCTCCGAGAGCAGCCAAACAGGGGAATTGACTAAATAGCCGATACAAAGAGAAATCGACTGTTAAGGACTGTGATGCTCGTGGGTCATGATTGATTTATGATAACAAGTACAATGCACCTAGATATGAGTAATATAAAAGAAACATCATCAGCTAGATGGATATAACCAGTGTAAAGCATTAAGCCGATAAGTTTGACGAGAAAAGATATAACATGCGAACAAATCGACTGTCTAATACAAATGAATCTACAAACGCTCTGAATCAAATCTATTATCAGCAGCAGTTAGGTTCGACCGGATCGATACAACTATAATAATGATAACAAACTAAAGCTAAAGAATCTATAAAACCACCATATATTGACAGGTTTATGGAAAACATGCTATATATGTGAAAGCACATGCGAATTGGCTAAAATAGCCGATGCATGCATAGCAAACAAGCAGAGTACATATCTCGATCATGAACAAAACCACTAATCAATAATCTCTAATCCAAAGTCTTACCAGTGAGATTCGATCGGATTGATACAGCTATGGTAGTGTCATTACATTAGATCTCATTAACTAGTGAGTTTATTTAAGATTGAAACGTGTCTTTGGATGCATACTATGCTCGATTAGAATAGAGATAAAATAGTCGATCTAGCGGAATTAAGTCGTCAATCATGAGATTCAAAGCGTGACCAGATCAAAGGACGACCAATTAAGATGATATGATGCCGATCTATCTCTATCACAATTAGGTGATTTGTTATGATTAATGAAACATTAATTATAACAAGATCAATAATTGGTGAATTAGCTAAAAACTGCAAGAAAAATCTTACTAATCTTAGCAGATTCGATAATTGATGATATTGTATTAAACAACAAGTTATTTAACACAAGATCGATAACTTTGATCTATATTATGATTCATAAGAGATCAATCAGCTGATGCAGCCTTACAAATAATGATACAGATCGATAAATAACTTATATTATACTCGTAAAAGATCAATCGGCTGATGTAACTTTACAAGTATGATACAAGTCGTGACGATACTTACAGACAAGCTGGAGATCGAACTTAACCGATGGCAGCCCTGCTTGTTGAAGAACTCGTCGAGATCTATATTACTCCTACTCCTAAGGGTTGGCGTGATACCGAAAAAGTAATTATATTGATTGATTGAGAGAAGTCTCTTTACAATGGCCGGGGTTTATATTTATACCCTAGGCTAACGACTCCTATTTTTTCAGAACGTACAAAGCTTGCCTCAAAAGAAACATCTAAACAAAAGAAAATATTAAGATACATGGACTCTAGCTTTCCTTTCTACAGAATCCTTGCTAATAAAGCTCCTTTGACCCAATGTGTCTTTTCTTGTTGGGTTCAACCAGCAAGACCTTGTACGTAGGCACATTACCTTGCTAAATATATGTATACTGATATATGACACCCAGTGGGCCTTATACATGCACGTGCCCTTGTTTCTTCTATTAATCGTTGAGTTGCGTCTGGATGTCACGTTTTATTCTAAATAAAATAATATTTCGTTTTCCTTCATGTACGAACTCCCATTTGCATCTTCTCTTGCTTTCCATATTCACGTGGAGTCCTCGCCGATGAATTGAATACGTGCGTGTCCTTGTCAAGCAAATGGAATATCCTATTTGATCGGCCATGTAAAATGTACAAGATATTTTCTAGAGTCCCATGCAAGCACGACTTCTTTTTCCTTGATTGACCGAGTCTAGAAACCCTCTCTATATTAGCCTGGTATATACGTGTATACATACATCCTTAATACGTCGGCAACCAGAATAATCAATATCTCTTTCCTTTAATTAATCGTGTCCATGCATGCCTTTGTCTTCCTTTAATCCTCTAGCTTTTCTTGCCTTTTCTTCTATTCACCTGATGCACACCTTTGTCGTTTCATGCCGAGTATTTGAAATATTATAATCTTTCTTTCATGGCAACGAGAGACCGATTTAGCTTCTTCAACACATATACACACAATCAAAATAGTATGCCATATCGGGCCTCTAGCATGTACAATTGATACCAGCTGACTCTTCGTTACCAGTTTGATATCTCAACATGGCTTACTGGGCTATCTAGACAAATAAGCCGAAAGTCTCTTCACAAATATTCATTGAATTGTTGGCTTACTTCCGTAGACTCGATAGGCAATAAAATTACCAATTTTTGGTGTCAACAGCTGCTCAGCTGTGTGTTCGTGTCGTGCTCTTGTGTTTTCTATCTCGTGTTCTGATCTCGTGCCGATCTGGATCGGTCTCCTTCATGGGACGCCCTGCTTTCCCTTTTATAGACCAAGAGAAAGCGCGGGTTACAGCGGAGGAAAATGAGAAGAACGAGAGAGAGGAAGGCTTCTAGGATCGTCGGGTCCTTCTTCTCCTTCACGCGGGTCCCGCCGATCCTGTAAATGTCAACAGGGACAGCTCCACATCACGGCCCTGTCTGTCACTTGGCGCCATGCGCAGGCGTCATCCGCCGGTCGTGGCGTTCCATTCCGTCTAGGCGGACGTCGTGGTGAACTGACGCGCTTGTCAGCGTTCGTACGAGGGTTAGGCAGAACAACACCAGCACACTCGACGTTGTTCTTGATGTGAATCCTCAGGTATGGCCCATCATGGCCACGGGTTACATCGAGTCATGCCAGTCACTTCCCTGGTGTCAGAGTTTTGACCCAGGCCCATACACTTGGACCTAGAGTGGTTGGCGGCGGTATGGGTCCCCGACCCCCGTCGGACGAAACGGAGCCCGCGCTCTCGAGGTCGAGCGAGATGGAGCCCGCACCCAAGGGGTCGGGTGAGGTGGAGCCCGCAGCCTCAAGGTCGAGTGAGACAGAGCCTATGGCCTCGAGGTCGGGCGAGATGGAGCCCGCACCCTAGGGGTCGGGCGAGGAGGAGTCTGTGGCCTCGAGGGGTCGGGCGAGACGAAACCCGCACCCCAAGAGGTCGGGCGAGGCGGAGCCTGCAGCCTCGAGGTCGGGCGATGCTGAATCCGCACCCAAGGGGTCGGGCGAGGCGGAACCCGTGACCTCGAGGTCAGACAAGACGGAGCCCGTGGCCTTAGGGTCAGGCGAGACCTTTTAATACGTCTCGCTCCATCCGGGGAAGTCAGTGTGGACGCTAACTCCCTTGCTCTAGGTATTCCTAATATCGATACCCGACACATAACGAAAGCAATGTATCTAGAAAAGCCAAAACGTCTTATAATTTAGAACGGAGCGAGTACTAGTTTTCTACTCAACCTCCCATCCTATTTAATCGGTGCTGGAGACCCAAAAATACTGCAGGGTCTTTATTTAGGTCCCTAAATGCAGGGATTCATAAATTATCTACCCAAAATTCTTATTCCTCGAGGCTCTCCCCTAGGCTCATAGCGTCACCTAGTTTGATTGATGTGATGAATTGCCTTTGAAAAATTGAAATGTTGTTTTTGAGTTCGTGGATTTAAATATAGGTCATTCATATAAATTCACCGTGTTTTATTTTAAAGTTGACTCAAATCCATACTTCACACAGAGCTAATTAGAAAACACAGTAAATAGAAAATAGGGGTCTTCATTTGACGCTCCAGCTAAAGTTGTGCCTAGAAAATAGGACAACTAAACGCAGGAGAAACCTGAAATAAAAAAACAAAAGTAAGGGCCTTAATTGGGGGGGGGGGGGGGGGGGGGGGGGGTCTGCTGAAGTTGAGACTAGAAAATAGGACGAACAAGAGTCGACCAAGCCCCTAGGCCTTGGTTTTGGGTTTTCGCGAGAAATGGAGACGATCTTAGAGTCAACCTAATAAAAAGGCCAAGTGCTAGGCTATAAGTAAAATTGTAAGAGCCAAACTATACAACAATTGTCTTTTATTTGTTTACAATTTTTATTATGCTATGATATTACTCTTTACCCATGACTAACATTCTATTTCATATTTCTCCTCAAATCTACTTGCTATCGAGACCTACCACTACAAGCTCTTATGGTCGGCTTGTTTCTTTTATGAGAACCGAGCTCTCCTCTCACTCTTCTCCTTCTTTTCTTCACGTTACCAAGGAAATACTAACTAACTTGACTATAAGATCGTTAGAGCAACTCCAGCATTAGCCCTTGCAAAAGAGGCCCCTACTTTTATTTTGAGTGCCCCCCCACCCCACCCACACACACACTTTTGAGGGCTCTATTTTATGGGTTATACTCCAACAGTGGCTCTTAAAATAGAGCCCTCAAATTCATTGTAACACAGAATGATATATGGGACATGATTGTCATTGACTTTCTCAGTAAAAACACCTAGGCCTTGCTGAGGGAGTGAGCTGCGCCGTCAGGAGGGGGGATGTGAGTCACGTTGTCAGGGAGGGGAGGGAGTCGTGCCGTCACGGGAGGGGGAGTGAGTCACGTTGTTAGGGGAGGGGAGGGAGTCACGCCGTCGGGGGAACCGCGCGTTGCTGGAGGAGGGAGTCGCCCCGCCGTGGGTGGGGTCACACGCGCACAAAGGATTGGGTGTCTACAAATTTGAGGGCTCTAGTAGAGACTCCATACTAGAGTTGCTCTTTATGAAACTTGCGCTTAGGACGTCCATAGATCGCAGCGGTAAGAATGAAATCACCAGTTGACCCAGAGGAGAGATAAGAAAAAATATTGCTATTTAGCTTTCTCGTTAGGCTTTACATTACATGGGTCCCGTTTTCACTCTCAGCTCTCTTCTGCCTGCGTGAAATCGACTACGGATTACTTCCTCGCTATCTGGTCTTCTCTCTCCGTTTTAAGCTCCACGTCGGACGTAGCCTATTGTTGGGGACGCCCTTGTAGTATATATAGAGAGAAAATAGATGGAATCCGCGTGCTCCAATCATGTGTGGATGAGGAGGTAATAAAAGCATAAAGGATCATCAAGCCAGTCGGGACTTGGGAGAGGCAGGGCGGCAGCGATGAGACCGGCGACGTGACCTACAGACGAATCAGCAGAAAGGGTTTGGTCCGGGGGGAGTAATTAGTGACTAACCTCCATTCGGGGTGAGAAGATGGAAAGCTGCCTCCCCCCAGCCTCGCACACGAATAATCTACTACTTTTAATAGGCACTAATAAAGTAGACCTTGCTTTATTAGTTTATTACTATTACTCTAATCATCAATCGTCGTCGAATCGCAGCAGCGGAGTGGTGCCACAGGCGAGGCCGCACGCGGGGGCGCGCACAGTGGATGCGCCGACCACTACGTGCAACACCAGCTGCAACTAGTAAAGGCTGAGGCCCAGACAGCAGAAAGATGCAGCGCAGCACTGTGTGCGGCATTAGCTATAGGAAAAGAAAAGAAACCCGGGTGCTGCCGTCGAACTGACCGTCACTCCCACTCATTCACTGCCGTCCCGCCCGCCCAAAACAGGTGATGGATGTGAGGGCAGGCCAAGCGCGCAGCGGCACAGGCAATTTCTGGGCGCTGACGTACGGCCGTAGGACGGTGGGCCCCATTGGACAAGTGAGCGAGCTGGCCGTAGGACGGCGTCGGCATCTTTCTTGTTCTTGGGATGGATGGACAGCTGGTGAGGCGAGTACGAGACGCCCAGCGATCCAAGGCCGTTTCTCCCGGGTCGAGTTCAGGTGGTCCTCGGATTTGGATGCGATGCAATCGCAATGCGGCCGCGGGATGATTAGAGTTGTGCTTGTGCATTGCATGCATCCTCGTGCAGCAGTGGTGGTACGGCGTGAATACCAGAGGCGTCCGTCCGTCCACGGCTTCCTGGTCCATCCACCCGCGCTGCGCCTGGCATTAATCGTTTCGTTAGTTTACCTTATAAGCCGTATTTTTTCAACTAACGAATATTATTTTTCTCTCACAACAAATCAGTTAATATATTTTTAGCCATATCTTATCAGCCAAACGAACGGGATATTATTCGGGTGGGGCAGGGGCAGCTCCCTCCAACTTGGCCCAATTTTTTATTTTTTAGCTCTTTTTTTTAAAAAAAAAATCACAAATATGCACCTGGAGGAAAAATTCCAGTATCTCGACCCTTAGCTCGACGCCAACGTAGCGGTGACATGGCAGGGAGCTCGGCGCCAGTCATCCTGACGCCAAGCTCGGCGCCGTAGCTCCTGGCGTCGAACTCGACGCCGTAGATTGTGGGGGATATACCCCCGGGTACCACAAGATGGTACATGGGCCGCACCATCCGAGGTGGCCTGGTCCGTGAGATCAAGGCGTACACGGCAAGATTACGAGTTGTACTAGATATTGTAATAGTACCAAATATGATATTTTACTTGTAACCCTCCTCCTCCAGACTATATAAGGAGAAGCAGGGGTCCCCTCAGGGAGGACAACAGATCTCACTCCAGATCAATACAAATAACAGAGCACAGGACGTAGGGTTTTACGCCACACTGACGGCCTGAACCTGTATAAATCTTGTGTCTTGTGCCTCTGTAACCATCCGGTTCGTGTCTTGCGCACCTGTCTGCCGACAATCTACCACCATGGGCACCCCCTCGGTGGACTGCCGATCATATTTCGTCGACAGTGACGCGCCAGGTAGGGGGTGTGCGTACAGACTCCCAGACGAGCCAAATGGCGTACTTCAAGATCAGCCCACGTCGACAACAAGCTACGGACTACGTCGACCACGTCCCGAGCGGCTCCGCCGAGCTTCGACCACCAGACCACGTCCCGAGCGGCTCCGCCGAGCTCCGACCACCAGACCACGTCCCGAGCGGCTCCGCCAAGCTCTGACCACCAGACCACCAGACCACGTCCCGAGCGGCTCCACCGAGCTCCGACCACCAGACCACGTCGCAATGATGATCGCCACGAAGAACGACGCTATGACAACCGCGACCACCGTCACAACAGGCCGAAAAGTACGAGGATCAGACAACTTTATTGCCATCGACTAGATTTCTATCCAAAGATAAGTACATTTCTAATATTTATATTTAATATAATTTTCATTACGACGTTTCTCCACAACGTCCTCGTCATGATTATTCTTCAAATAACGTTTGTCCATGTATACCATCTTAAATATAACATACAGCTATACTTAATGCAAATCCTCGACCAGTCATGTTGACGCTCGATGCCCTCCAGAGACGGCCCTGTCTCCGGCTCCTCCCTACACGTGCACGAGTGTCCACCCTCTGCGTTATGGGTGGTCGGCAGCGGCTCCTTAGCGACGCTTTGTTCTTCCTACACGTGCACGGGCTCCGCGCCCCGCGTTATGGTTAACGAGCTAGCTAGGGCTGCAGACTCAGCTACATACTAACTGGTTAGGCAGTTTATATTAAGTATAAACACAAACTTTACATTAACACTGATGTTTACAAAGCACCAACTGCTTTATCACATCATGCTCATTTGCAAATGACTGCTGAGCGTCATACACTATTTCTTCACCGCTGATTTTTTCTCCATAATTTATTACTTTGTGCATCATGTACTACCATTCTACATATTTATATTGTAGGAATTTCGAGCTATGCTCGGTGACTTCGTCGCTCGCTTCTCGACCAATGCTCGGGGACTGCCCCGATCACTCTTCGACCACAGCTCGGGGACTTTGTCGCTCGCTTCTCGACCTACGCTCGAGGACTGTCTCGACCACTCTCCGACCACGCCTCGGGGACTTTGCGTCTCGACTACATGCGACTGGCGACTCGCATACAGTTGGGATATTTTTTCTCACTTAGACCTTGCTACAAGGCTCATACCTCGCCTTCCAGCAAGCTCGGGGACTACATTGGAACGATGCACCTGCCGGTGCATCTCGTATCGCCTGTACGACGATTGGATTCTCAACTTAACTGGGAATTCTTTTTAGACCCTGGCACCACGTGCCTATGTCACCTACTACCAGCCTCGGGGACTAAGTGGACACACTTCACCTTGCGGTGAATATGTTTGTTTTTCAACCCCTACTCCTCTGATGATCAAAGATGCTACGCTTCAAGATGCACTTACATTTCTTTTCAGAAATACAAGTGGGCACACTTCCCAGGACGGAAATCTTTTTCTTTCTTCTTAAGAGCACCATATATTCTTCGGACAACCTATTTCTCCGGCGACAACGGTGGTCAGAGATGTCAAGAACTCAAGCCTCACTGTTCGGAGAAGGTTAAAATGGCGTGTCGCATCAGAATACATGGCGCTCGGGGACTAGCTGTGGGGGATATACCTCCGGGTACCACAAGATGGTACATGGGCCGCACCATTCGAGGTGGCCTGGCCCGTGAGATCAAGGCGTACACGGCAAGATTACGAGTTGTACTAGATATTGTAATAGTACCAAATAGAATATTTTACTTGTAACCCTCCTCCTCTAGACTATATAAGGAGAAGCAAGGGTCCCCTCAGGGAGGACAACAGATCCACCCCAGATCAATACAAATAACAGAGCACATGACGTAGGGTTTTACGCCACACTGGCGGCCTGAACCTGTATAAATCTTGTGTCTTGTGCCTCTGTAACCATCCGGTTCGTGTCTTGCGTACCTGTCTGCCGACAATCTACCACCATGGGCACCCCCTCGGTGGACTGCCGACCATATTTCGTCGACATAGATCTTGACGCCGAGCTCGGCGCTAGGAGCTACGGCGCTGAGCTTGTGTTTTAAGCCTGGCCCCAACCTTCCTGCCCGAGCCTTCTTCAACAGAACGATCATCATCAGAATCAAGAGCCCTTACCATCTCATATGGCTTCGAATCATTCATAATTTCAACACTATTGGAGCCACGGAATCCATCTCCACAGTGCACTTGCACAGCAACAGGGGGCACATCAACATTCTCAGGAATGTCTCCTGCAACATAAGCAGAGAAATGAGGAAAGGATGAAAAGTGGATGTAAGAAAGAGGGTAAGTTTCCAATAACCTTGCGGTTAAGACACTTACTCGGATGATTTCATGACAAAGGGATCTCATGAGGAGGATCTGTCACAACAACATGAGTCTGACAAGCATCTCTAACTACCGCATTGGATATAGATTGAGCATCGAAAACCGTAGGTGCAACCTCCACATCCACATCAGGTTTCAGGACGAAAGGATCGATATGTGCCTACTGACCCATTGGTGGGGAAAACCCATGAGGGATGGGATCAACTAACACCCAACGCACAACCACGTCCAAACATTGCAGTTGGCTCTTCATAGCCGATCTCACATAGTTCTCCCATTGATCCACACAACCAACTGGGATCATTCGTCTGAGGATGTTGGGAGAAGAACCTAGGTGCAGTACACCCTCAACTGCAATGCCATCATCTCCAAGGCAATGCAGGTCCTCCCGAGCCCTTGCAACCATCTAACTAAATAAAGGTCTATCATTGAATAGCACATGCACGCTTTGCATGTCAACAAACTCAATATATCCATAGCAATCGTATTCAACGGTGCCTTCATGATATATGGTCACTAGGTTGTCCATCTAGTTCAAACGCATAACGAAACACATGTCCTTTAGTTCAAATTAGACGATAGATAGTACCTAACAAGTACTTTCTAACTACAAACTAAGTAAATAAGATAATAACTACATACATAGATACAGTGTACTAACTAAATAACTAGATCATATTTAGTTAACTAAATATGTAACTACCTATCTAAGTAGCTATCTAACCATATCTATGTACTTATGAATCTATGTTTCTATCTATCTACATATCTATCTCATTAGACCACTAACTAAATCAACTACCTGAGTCATCACATTAACTAGTAAATAACAAATGCAATAACTACTATACTACAATCAAAGCTAACTAAGTACGCATATTGCAAATTCACAATTTTTACTTGTCCGACGACGGAGTCGCAGCGGACGCCGGGCGTGGATCAGACCGACGAGCCGAGCCGGCGGTGGCAAGGCCGGCCACTGCAGGTGCCGGGGCCGGCGGGGGCACGGCCGAGGATGGCGGTGGCGCGCGGTGGGCGCGGGAAGCCTGGCGCTCCGCGCGGCGAGGCCGGTTCAGCGGGCGCGCCCGAGGCTGGCGGTGGCGGGCGGCACGGTCATGGTCACGGCACCGGCGCGGCAGGGCGCGGCCAAGGCGGCCGCGGGCGTGGACGGCACATCGGGCGAGGGCGGGGCGCGGCGCGGCGAGGGCGGCGCGGCGCGGGGGCGGCGCGGCCTCGGTGTCGGCGCGGCGCGGGCGCGTATGGCCGTGGGCGGGAGAAGGTGCGGGCGGCGGCGGCGCTCCGCTGCTCGGGCGACTGGGAGAGGTGCGAGAGAGAGAGATGGGGAGAGGAAGAGAGAAAGGAATGGGGCCCATACGTAAGGAAGGTAGGTGCCAGTCACCCTGGTGCCGAGCTTGGCGCCAGGGTGACTGGCGGCGAGCTTCCTGCCGTGTTACCGCCACGTTGGTTTCGAGCCCAAGAGCTCGGCGCCAGTGACGCTAGCGCCGAGACGTATAAGCTCGGCGCCAGCCACGATGGCGCCGAGCGAAGGGGCCAGGTTCTAAAATCTTTCCTCCAAGTATATATTTGTAAAAAAATTAAAAAAAATGCTAAAAATAAAAAATTCGGCCAACTTGCGGAGTTTGCTGCTGAGGATCTGGCGAGCGGAAGAGACAAATAACGGTGTTTCTAGCGGTTAATGGCGCAGGCTGCCACTGCACTGCCACCGCTCCGTAGTCTGGACTCTCTGGGCTCTTGCACTGCGCCGGTGGTCCGGCTGTGGCCGGAGATCAATATGCCAAAGCCCAAAGGGAAGGGGGGATACGAGCCGATCGTCGTCGTGTGGATCCCGTACGTCACGTGCTCGTGGGGCCTGTTCCAGCGAGCACGCACCAGAGCAGTGGCCAGGGAGTTTAACTACAGTGCTTAACTGTAAGAGCCATCCATAGCAGAGTTTAACATCGCTACCTATAAACTCCCCCAGGGGACCACCGGCCGGAATAATCACGTCCTTCAAGACTTGCATTTGCAGCATCTAGGAGTAGGAAAACAACGGGAGCTGGCTCTCCTAGTACAACTGTTAACATCCACGGAAAGATGGAGTAATAATTTATCTAGTATTTAAACCCTTGCTGACGCTGCAGAACTTCCATTCCCCTTTTATTTTATTTTATTTTTTATTTAATCCTTGGATAGCGCCAACCACATGTTAGCAAGACTCGGCAAATACAATAATACATACATACAGTACTCATGTGGGCACTAAAACATGTCGGCAAACCGGTACAGGCCAGTTCCGTACACTATTACTAGTAACAACAAGCATGCTAAGCTATCTATCGGGTGGGGTTCATCACTAGTGCTGAAAGCGGGGGCGGCCCGGACCAGACGGGGAATAGACAGCAAAAAAAATGAACAGCAAATCCGCACCATTTACGGGTTTGGCGTTTGCGCTGGAGGCATCTCAGATCTACTCCCATCAGAGGGGCCCCAAGATCGCTGCGAGAAACCGACCTGTGATATCCCGTACCTCCACGGCCCCAGACTGTCCAAGTCGTCCCAAAGGGCCAAGCCTCGCGCCTCCATCGGCCTCGCAGTCGCAGTGAAAAAAAAGAACAGGATTGGCACGAGGCACCAACCGTACCGCAGTGCAGTTCAACTGGCTCCGCCACCAGGAGAGGACCACCGGACCACCACTCAGACCACCACAGGTCCACAGCGATGCCCAGAGGCGATTACTGCTGCTGCCCCCCAACAAAGCTCCCCGAATAATACCCAGAGTGAGATATTCCTTTGCCGCGCCAGCGCTAAACCATATGCTTGTGTAGTTCTGTGGCATTGAGCGGGCAGCAATAGCATCCGCTGCCCTGGGCCCGTCATAGGCCCAGCCTTTGTTCGTAACCTTTGATAGTTGGGGTCCTAAGAATGGTACAGTGGGGCGTGGGCGCACGTATTAATAAGGAGCTTGTTTGGTTGGTCAGTTTGTATCGTTGCTGATTCATAAAGATGTACGATTGGCTGGTTTGTGTGAGAGAAAAATATTGTTCTGGCTGAAAATTTATGATTGTTTACGACTAGCCACAGCTAAACGAATAGGCTGAAGTTCACCAACACAACTGAACTGTTCACAACTTTTAAAGGCTGTTTCATTAGGGCCTTGCCAGAGGCCGGGGTCGACCTCACAAGGTGCAGGGCATAGCATATATGCCCTGTTCGTTTGGCTGATAAGCCATGACTGAAAGTATTATTGCATGATTTGTTGTGAGAGAAAAATATTATTCGTTGGCTGAAAAAGTATAAGCCAAGCGAACAGGGCCATAGACTTCAAAAATGCCACATGCCTAGGAGTACTTCATATCATCATCATAAGTATCCAAAACCAAGTCTTCAAAAGGAAATAAGAAGTTAAGAACAGAACAGAAGCATGGAAGTTGATGGAAACGCATGAACAATATGGTTTTCCTTAGACTGATATAAGTGCAAATTCCTAAAGTAGACAAAACAGTGGTAGACCCAAGTTCGACAGAGATAGAAAACAGGGTGAAGGTGAAGATAGAGAACAGCCACAGTTAAGGGGTTTGATCCAGCTACTAAAATTTAGGAGATGTGTCGGAAAGATATTGCATAGGGTATTCGGATACTAATAAAAAAATAAATTACATAATCCGTCAGTACTCTACGAGACGAATTTTTAAGCCTAATTAATCCATCATTAACACATATTTACTGTAGCAAACACATTGTCAAATAATAGACTAATTAGGCTTAAAAAATTCGTCTCGCAAATTAGTCGCAAACTATGCAATTAGTTTATAATTAATCTATATTTAATACTCCATGCATATGTCAAACATCCGATAGAACAGCGGACTAAAATTTAAGAGGGGCAGACAAACACCCCCTAAGGCCCCGTTGAGTTGCCAAAAAATTTTACATAGTAACTGTCACATCGAATCTTGCGGCACATGCATGGAGTACTAAATGTAGACGAAAAAAAACTAATTACACAGTTGGTCGAGAAATCGCGAGACGAAACTTTTGAACCTAATTAGTCCATAATTAGACACTAATTACCAAATACAAACGAAATGCTACAGTGAGCCAAAATCCAAAATTTTTTTTGGATCTAAACGCACCCTAACTCTCTTACCTAGCGATAGCGTAGAGTAGCAAAAGGCAGCGACGTGAACACACACCTAAGCAACACGTGGCGTGGGGGCAATTGTCCAAGTTTCGTACAGCATGTCCGTGTCAGTTCAATTGAGTTCACAGGAGCCAGCTATCAGTATCTCTGACTATTCCACGATCTCAAAGCCGAGGACGACTTGGCACGGCTGGTGCCGGTACCACCACCACCACCAATATTCGAGGTTGGGCAGTCGCGGGACCAGTGACCAGCGCGACCACAGTTGTAGCACGCACCAGGTGAGCTCGATGATGAGGTTATTGGTCTCCCACCCTTGTCAGGATAAGGATCCGACGATTGATTCGGACAGTCTCTCGCCCAGTGGTTCTCCTGGCCGCACTTGAAGCAGGAAGACGAGCTCCTCTGGCTGGGGTTTTGGATGCTTGACATAGAATCCGCTTGGTATTGCGGTGAAGCTTGCAGTGGTGCACCTACCCGAGGCTGTTGCTGCTCGTCACACCACTTGAAAAAGCCACAAGAGCCACCACCCTGGGTGATTTGTCCCCGTCGTGCACCAGAAAGAGACATGAAATGCCCAAGTTAGGGGGGAAAATGTGGCTACATTATAAAACTAATAAAGGAAAAGATATGATGGAACATGGAATATCACATGAGTTAATTTTTTTTTTTAAAAATGTTCAGTTGCTATGCATGAAGATACAGATATAACTAAGTGCTCCACTAAGAGAAAGGAACAATATCTAGGAACTAGGATTGAATCACTGCTTTACCTCTTTTTAAAAAGTGGCGAGTATTATTTAGTTAGTGCAACAACTGGCCATTTTGAGAATGCAAAGCAAACATGACAATAAATTAAATTGTTAAGATCCCTAGTTCTGGTCGAACGACATGGCAGCTTTAAGCATAACAAGAAAACAATGTTATTCTTCACAATATTACCATGTAGTTTAAACACAAACAATATAGGATAAGGATATATCTTTCATTACCACTAGCAAGACCAAGACATGAAATGCACTATTATACCAGGCAACCAACAGGAAATTGTTGCAAAAACAAAAGTCAACAATTATCAGGGCAATGGCATGTGTAGCTTTAACGGTAAGCAAGCCATTTTTACCATCATCAATAATAATTATGCAATGATGTCTAGATTAAAGAATAGCCCAAAAGTAAACCAGTTGTTCAGCCATGAGAGCAAAAGGGGAAGACAAATGAGCCATGAGTTAGTGCTTTGAAAATCCAAATCTCTGATGTTGCCTACTGAAAGCTAATTGATAAATATATTCTGCAACAGTAACTATCATACTATCTGCATCTTCTGTTATCTATTAACAAGAGATCCAACTAATGAGTCACAGCTGCAAGATAAACAGTTCAAAATTCCAGCCTACAATCCAAATCACTATATGTTTTCAAAAAACAATCCAAATCACTACGGCAACTTCTATCTATACATTTGATAACGGTGGCATCCTGCAATAAAAATCTCACAATTAGTTGATAACTAAAATTCAGGAAGGAGGATGATTGCAGATGTGCAATGTTATTATTAAAGAAGTTAAAAAATTCACAATTAGTTGATTACTCAAATTCAGGAAGGAGGAGGATTGCAGATGTTCAATGTTATTATTAAACAAGTTGTGTCAGATAAAAGGGACCAAGTTCTTCCAGAACAACAAACCAGTATAGGCCACTATCTGGTAATGGCAAAATATCATGAATTCAGGTAGCATTGGCGAACTAATGAAAAGCCTGAGTTCACCTGATTTAATGGGCAGCAAAAGAACTGCCTCCCAACATTTTTCCCTGTCTTCGTGGTGAGAATTAAGCAAGCTCCAGCACCGCATGGGCAAAGCATATCTGTTGCTGATGTCTCTGAGTGTACAACCATGTTATTTCGTGCATTTGCAGGGGCAGGAGATGGAGCATCGCACCACTCAAAGAAGTTGCAACCCCCATCCTTATGGTCAGAAAAGAAGTAAATAGCATCAGCAATCAGCAATTTCAGCATAAATGAGTCAAAACAGGAAAAATAAATGGAAACAAGAAGAAAGTTGCCTTTCATCTTGCCTAAGATTCAGATGTCCTTCTTATATTAGCCATATGTAACTCCAATATCACATGTGCATGTATACATCATCTAACAGATCAAAACAGAATTTTGCTGGCACATCTTTTCAGATGTTAGAAACCAATTGAACACCAGTGGAACACTGCAATCACACACATCAAGCCTAATCCTATATGCATATACGTATGTGAATCTCTGCCACTTGGTAGCCAACACTCCTACCAGATCGTCTTGGATCCACCACTGTCAGCAAGGACATCTTATTATGATCATCTGATGCCCATGCAAGTTTGACCAAAGTAAAATGAAACAAAAAACTTATTTTGTGTATTGATGCAATTTTTCTAGAGCCAGACAGTAACCTAATCATCTAACTCATCAAAAGAAATTCCCTGTGATCAAAGAAAAAATGACTGGTTAATGATTGGAAACCCAAGCTGATTTGGTAGGTGCTTTTAAGATGACAGGATGTCAGCGATTATAAAGGTGGAGACATTGATTCTAAGATAACAGACATCTGAGAATACCATTCCAACAATACAAATTACAAATATACACAATTTGTCAATAAGCTGGCAAGCAATAACATAGTAATCAATAAAACTAAGCAACTGAAAAGATGAGGCCATCTAAATAAGACTAACAAGCTGATTAAGCAATAAGAATATAAGTTATAAAATTAACACAGCGAAAGATATTCACTTTCAAGTGCTAGTACAACATATCAAAAGTGTTCTACACATCATGTGCCATCACTCACAACACACAAACAAGCTTATGTACCCCTGAACCCATATCTAAGTATCCTACACTACTGCACGAGTAAAGCTTCGGCTCATGTGCACACTCCCACCCGAGGAAAACGTACAAAGAGTGCTCCTAAACCAAGGACATGCATCCAGAGAAAACTAAACTAAGCATGAATTTAGGACCTCATTTCATGATATTTGTAGGTAGACATGGCATTACTCCATCTAATAAAGACAAATATATTAAAACCCATTTTGCATAATTTAATTTTATGACTACTCAGTATGCAT